>NC_139681.1:75361780-75636780 GCF_964106915.1 Podarcis gaigeae
AATTTCAGAAATGAGAAGCTGCGTATAACTGAACATCAGAAAAGGAGAGTTCAGTTAAGTGTCTAGTGTTTAATCGCCAGCTGGCTTAAATTTAATATAGGTATTTTATCTCCAATGAAACCTTATCAAGTAATACAAACCACATTTTAATCTGGGCTGAAACTGACATAGCCATTTAATATAATAAATACATTGATTCTAGAGAGAGAGAGAGAGAGAGGGAGGGAGGGAGAAAAACTTCCTTCTATCTGCTTTCTTCAAATCAATGCACAAAATTCTTTTTTATTGACAGAGCTGATGGCACTGATCATGTAATGCATTTGTGGTGTGAATACCATGGAACCCTTATGCAGTTGTCACCACAACCACCCCCCATACATCCCCTCCTGCAAAGAGCCGCTTATGGAAGCAGTAGAAAACAAGGCATATAAGGGAGTGAAGCACAAGCCAATAATTTAAGTGACATTCAGAGGCTGCAAACTGCAGTCAGCTTAGTTTACATATTTTGAAAATGTGAACATTAAAAAAAGCAAACCTCATAGATAGCTTTATAGCAGATTTTAAACGTGTTTTTGTTCTGCTTGGCACTTGATTGATAGCTTTCATGATTTTAATTGCTGCTGCTTTAGTTCTTAATTTACTGGTCTTATTTTTAATGCTTTTTTGAAATATGTGTCTTACAGCACATTCAGAGTTCAGTGGGGCTCAGGCACAGGACTGAAGTCTTACTGACTTTTGTGAACTGCTTTTATAGTCCTAAAAGGTGGACTAGAAAATCATTAAATAAATAAATTATATTATTTTGACGTGGACATTTTCCCCTCCCTCTGAAAATGCAGCACACAAGACAAATAAATTGGTTTAGTGAGGGCTGTCATTTTAATTCATTCCACTTCTCCCCGTATTTTGCAAACTGAAAACACACACAAATCACAATGTTATCAAAAGTACCTCAAAGTCAACATCTCCAAAACAACCGCATGTTGCACAAGGGCCAATTATCTTCAACACATCTTCATTGCTTTCATTCCTGATAGTGAACTTGGGCAGGAGAGGGTCCCATTTCTGCACCACGTAGCCAACTGTAGTCCCAGGAGGAGACTGAACTTCTAGCTATTGGACAGTGAAAATAAAAAAGTTAATGTAATCAGTGGCTTTTGAAGTTTGAGGTTTTTAATAAAATGACATCTGATGGGTTATTGCAGGGGCAACCAATATGGTGCCCTATAGATGTTGTTGAACTACAACTCCCATAAGCCTCTGCCAGCATGGCCAATACTCAGGGATTGTGGGAGCTTAGTCCAGCAATATCTGGCTATCCCGGGGATGGCTACCCCTGGGTTAGCTCTCCCAGCCCCCTGCTCTGGTCCCAATGCAAATCACCCCTCCCCATGCCCATAATTAAAGGAAGGAATAAATATTGGTGTGCCTCCTAGCTATGCAATTGACGCTATGCCTAGTTTGGACTTGAATCCAGTCACCAACACCAAAGGAATCTGGAAACTGCAAGTGAGGCTGCCCCTTCTCAGTCTGAAAGACCATGGAGGAAGAAAAAGGTGCACCCAGTAAAAGCACAATCTCATGCACCCATTCCCTATGCACGATCCCCCTTCTGCAGGATTCCTTTAAAGAAGGGCAAATGCAATATAAAGGGAATAAATGGGGTGCTTATTCTGAAGCACATTCCGTCTTTCAGATGAATGCACACTCAGGCGCAGTTCTAAACCGTCGCCATCAGAATGCGCATACAGATGTAAAGGAAACGTGCAAACTGATAAAAGGGGTTGCTACTAGGATTAACTAACCTTTTGCAGGTAACATGGAAAGCAGCAGCTATTACACCTTAAAGGTCTGTTCACTGTGATCACCTCTTGACCTGTGTTGTCTGTAATCCTTATGGTAAAAGACCTGAGCGGTGAGCAGAAGTTACGATCAAAGCAACCATTTTCTTCCACTGCAAAGTAAACTCTTTGTCCCAGGTGGTTTTTAATCTCATACTTGCTGCAGGTTTCAGTCCCAAGTATAACTAAATAAAGCCAAACAGGTAGAAATCCATTTAGCCTAAAAAAGAGATATTTTTGATGACCGTTTTGATTCAGCAGCGTTACGTTTGAATTTGATCCAAGGCTAATTCCTTCCGGATTAGATTTTATTTTTATTTTTTAAAAACAACAACAGAAAATACGTTTTATAAGGTGTGTTGTTTTGAGAGAGAATGTCTTCAAGAATATTGTTACATGCAGTTTTTATAGAGGTAGAAATAGACACTGCATCTTGGTGCATAAATGAGGGACCAGGTGGATGGGTCAACATAAGCAAAAGTGATATGGGTTAGAAGTAAATGGATCTGGCATCTCTAACAAGGGCTGAGCTGGAATGTGCAGTACCTTGGAGAAGCTCCACTTGCTGGTGAATAATGATCTGGTCCAACTGTTCAGAAATGAAAATAAATAAGAAAACGTGAGAATTGTGGAACATTGAAAATATCTGGAGATTTTCATACTCAACAGCATCAAACACTGATAAATAATAGTGTGTTGCATAAAATACTAGATGCAGTACAGTATAGTATTTATTTGTATCTGGCATTTATACAGCACCCAATTAAACCACAGTATGTCCTCTGGGCTGTTAATACCTTTATGTATTTAATTTTAAAAACCCAACAAAATTCAAAGACAAGCAAGACTTAAACAGTCACAACAAAAACAAATGAGTATAACCAGTACATACATCAGCAGTGTAAAACCATAATAAACTCTACATATGGCTGCAGTGTTGCTTAACTCAATCTCATTCATGTTGGGTTTCTGCTTTTAAATTTGGGCTGAAAGTACTTGTGGGGTAATATTACAGTTTGCTCAAGCAGGGGTGGAGAATAGAGGGATGTGTGTGTGTGTGTGTGTGTGTGTGTGTGTGTGTGTAAACTGGCCTACTGTACAATTTTTTTTAATTAAACAAATAAATGCTAATATGATCAAGGAAATGGAATAACTCCCCTACCAGGAAAGGATGGTCAATTGGGATATTCTTAGTTTAGATGAAAGGAGAGTAAGAGGGCACATGATAGAAGTTTATAAAATTATACATGGCATGGAGAATGCACCACAGCTATGGAGCACAGAGAGGCTGCAACTGGAGCAAACTGACCTGGAGCAGCACCCCTGAGGCCAATCCTAAAGTCCAGGCACGTTCACATGGAAGCAGGGCATCCTATGTCTCTCATGGAGATAGTGGGTAGAGTTTTTCTCCTTCCCTCATAACACTACAACTTGTGGACATCCCATGAAGCTGAATGTTGGAAGATTCCAGACAGATAAAACAAAGCACTTCTTCATGTGCTATGGAATTTGCTCCCCAAAAGAGGCAGTGATGGCCACCAACTTGAATGGCTTTTTAAAAAGGATTATATAAATCCAGGAAGGACAAGGCTATTGTCCATGATGCCTATGTTCTGCCTCCTTTGCCAGAGGCAGTTTACCCCTGGATGCCAGCTTCTGGAAATAGCAGGTGGGCAGAGTGCTCTTCCACTTATGCATATTTCCCAAGTCCCCTGGGAAAAAATGAGACATCCCAGGATCTTAGCAGCTGTTAAGTTGTGGGTGAACATATCAGACGACACAGCGATTCTTCAAACAGCTCTTGTTTATTCACAGGCCAGGACAGAACTGAACTGAAGGGTTCGGTCAGCCTGCTTATATAGAGCTCCAGTACAACATAACTGTAACAATTTTCTAAAACTATCCAATCACTGAACGTCACTTTCAATCCCTTATTTGCATAACTATCTACAGTACCCCCCTGCTGGCCCAGGGTGAGAACTTCAGTACATAACAGCGGCTGTCTTGGGTGCCACGATCTCATGCTCTCTTGCGCGACACTCTCACCCTTTTAAAAGTGCTTTGTTGGAACCACGATCTTGTGTGGTGCCCAAAACACAAATGGGCGTTTGTGGGTGCTGTGCAAGTTCTTGTCCCCCCAAAGCAGTTTTTTGGGGCAGGAGCGAGGCGCATGTCTAAATGAGTCGCCCCGGAACACATCCCAGAAGATGCAAGTCCTGGTTTCACATTGGAAAAAGTTAAAACGTATGCTTTTGTCCTGCTTGTGGGCTTTCCACAGGAATCTGGCTGGTCATTGTGAGAGCAGGGTGTTGGATTAGATGGGCCACTGGGATGATCCAGCAAGCTGTTCCTTTAAAAAGTGCTTTGAAAATTTACATTCCTTGTCTAATTAAAATATACTTTTGCCTCTCGCCCCGCCCACCATTGGCACTTGACTCCAGTAATGTTGCCCAGAAGGGAATGTGGTCTTCAGGCTGAAGCATGTTGCCCACTCCTGCCTTAAGACCTGAACATATTCCTCAATGCAGTCTGAGAAGCAGGGAATCAAATTCTATCCCATTCTAACCACATATGGGACATATGAGCATTGAAAAAACAACACCACAAAAGTAAGGAATTTGATGTGCAGTGCTACCTCGGGTTACATATGCTTCGGGTTACAGTCGCTTCAGGTTACAGACTCTGCTAACCCAGAAATAGTACCTTGGGTTAAGCACTTTGCTTCCGGATGAGAACAGAAATCATGTGGCAGCAGCGGGAGGCTCCATTAGCTAAAGTAGTGCTTCAGGTTAAGAGCAGTTTTAGGTTAAAAACGGACCTCCGGAACGAATTAAGTTCTTAACCCAAGGTACCACTGTATGTCCACAGCAGAACCACATCAGAATCAAACACATGGTTACAAAGAATAGCAATTCCTTTTCCAGTAATGCCCTTGGCACAAGCACTTTTGACAAGATGCAAGTTTGTGCCTTTTGTTGTCTCTAGGTTCACCCCCTGTTTCATGATACAGAAAAGGCAGGAGAAAAATTGGGGCAACCTCCAATTGCAATTCTAAAAATTTGCTCTCTGAAGCAGCTCTTGCCCTTGTTGTCGAACAGGCTTTCTATTAACAATTTTCATGGAGTATTTGAAAGTGTTTGATCACATATGATATTTCCAGGCAAGAAGCCTCAGATCTAAGTACAGTGATGGTGTGACAGGAGTTCTAAGGCTCCATAATTTAGATTTGATTTCACCAGAGTTAGGGTCCAGCTAGAAATCAAAAGTTTTGCTTTTCAGAAAACCTCAAAGCTGACTTCTTTCATTCTACAAATCTGAGCCTGCAGCAGAATATCAGATGGAATAAGTGGGTCCTTTGCAAGACTAGCTAGACAACAGCAAAATACCTAAGAAAGATGGTTCCCTAAACGTTTGCTCAGCTCAAAACATCAAGCAAAAAGACACAAATGTAGGTAGTGGTGTTGGTTCATTAGGGGAGGGGCGAATCCCAAAATCTACAGGATAGTAATATCTTTATTAGATCAACCAAGAGCTTTCAGTTTATTCAGAGTTCTTCATCAGACTAGCTGTTCAGCAAAATTGGGGAGAGAGAAAAAACAGGGCACAATCTATACCTCAAAAGTCTGCAGGTGGATTGCAGAAGGCTTGCAGACAAGTTTCAAGAGCAATCCAGGTCTAGGGGTATATGTGAGGTGGGGAGAGGGATAGGGAATCTGTGCCCCTCCAGACATTGATGGACATTTCCCATCAGTTTTTATTTCCCATCATACCTGACCACTGGCTATGCTGGCTTCAGCAGATGGGAATCTGGAGAGCCACAGTTCCTCTGTCCCTGGTTTGGCAACTCTAGAAAAAGTCGTATTTCAGAAAAGAAATAAAACAAAAATTTTGCATGCATCTGCGCAACCTACCTACGACACTTCATCATACCAAGAAATGAGAGCAAGTGTTTAGTTACCTACTGTAGAGGAAAGGTCAGGCAGAGGATGGAATTGTCCAATAGCAAAAACACCACTCCATCCCCAGTGGAGGAAGCAACACCGGCCAACACAGTGTTCATGCTGTGTTGATGTGTGGCATCCCTGAGGCACTTGCAAAGGTAATTCATAACTACCCCAAAGGGGGGGAAATGCACCATCTGGAATTGCTATGCTTCGGAGGAGAGAAAAAAATGTTTTGAGCAGATCTGGAGTGAAATGTGGAGTAAATTCAAGGGAAGACAGATCATCTCAGGGAATCCCAAAGTGAAAATTATTATAATCTGTTGCTGCATTTTACGGAAGCACAAAAAGATAAAGGCACACAGATCATTTTGGAAAGGTGGAAGTAAATCTAAAAGGGGACCCTTCAAACACATCTAATATATAATCTTAAAGTTACAGTAGTTGGAAGTGGAACAGGACCTGGCTGAGGTATTCCAGACCAGGAGGCAAACCGGCAGGAGGCTGGGCTTGTTTCCAGACAGCGGTAGTTTCTGAAGTCTTTGTTTGAGCTGGAGGCTCTGGAGAACCGGGAAGAGGATCTTGCATTGGTTTCTGAATTTGGCCTGAAATAGCTGCATGAAAACATTATAAAAGTTTTTAATGAAAATAGGTCCTAGTTTGGTCAACAACAACAGCCTGATTGAGACCACCTCCATCATGTGAGACTCACATCCACTGATCACACACCCTCTGTGACATCTTCAATGCCCTTCTGTTCAGTTCACCTCATGCCACATTGTAGCCTTGTTGCTGAAAAGTCTGAAGCAGGGAGCATGGTCAATAGCACAGGCTGGTCCATTAGAGCGAAAGGGGCACTGCTCCGCAAACCTCAGCCAACCCCCAACTGCCTGCCTTCTTACTTACATCCACTCCAGGATGTACAGCAGTCAACTTTCTTCTCCTTAGTCTCACTGTTGCCCTCGTTGAACTTAGCAAGGAAGAGGATGGGGACAAAACCAAAAATTATTTGACTCTGCCTGTCATTTGCTCTTGCTCCATCTGCCTTTGGCCTCTCTGCCTTCTGCCCTACTTGTCAAAGGCAGGCAAAGAATCCTGTGAATCCCATTGCATACCCTCCAACATTTCTCTGATGAAAATAGGGATGTCCTATTCCATCATCATGATCATCATCATCATCCTATTTATACTTCACCCATCTGGCTGGGTTTCCCCACCCACTCTGGGCAGCTTCCAACATATTAAAAAAACATAACAAAGCATTAAACATTTTAAAAATTCCCTATACAGGGCTGCCTTCAACCAGTGGCGTGGGAAGGGAGGTGTGGTGGGTGCAGGCAGCCCTGGGTGTAATCACTGAGGAGGGTGACAAAATGCCAAAAATATGTGTTTTTGAAAAAATAACTCCTGCGCCCACCACACGCCCCTTCCTATGCCACTGCAGAAGCACTCTCCTCTTGAGTGATTTCCAGAAACCAGTAGCATTGCTACCTCCAACTCTGTAGGCAGAGCACAGCCTTTAAGGCTAGTAGCCTTCGACAGCTCTCTCCTCCATGAATCTGCCTAATCCAGAGGTGTAGCTAGGTGAGGCAGGGGGCACTGGGTGTGACATCATGGGGCCTGCAGCGTGCCTGAGCCACATGTCTCTCTTGAGGGGGAGGCGGCGGGCGGACAAACAGCGTGGGGCTTGCGTCTGCCCACCGCCTCAGCCACCCTACAGCTATGGGGGAGGCTGCAGAGAGGCTCCACTCAGCCTTGGCTTGCCCTGCCCCCATGGGTGATTCACTCCGCCCCCAGCTGCAGGGCGCGTACACTGCCCCGGACACTCGAGCAGCTAGCTACGCCACTGCCTTTGGCTCGAGGGTTGGATAACTCCATACCTTCTAACATTTCTCCCATGGAAATAGGGATGTCCTGAGGAAAAGCGGGACATTCCAGGGTCAAATCAGAAACCAGGATAGCTTCTTTAAATCTGGGACTGCCCATGGAAAATAGGGACACTGGGTGGGTCTGGCGTTTACCACTATGAGGACCAGTGGCGTAGTGTGGGTTGTCAGCACCCGGGGCAAGGCAAGTAATTTGTGCCCCCTAACCCGTGGATTTGCGCCCCCTAACCCTAACCCCCAGATGTTGCACCTGGTGCGGCCGCCCCCCCCTGCACCCCCCACGCTATGCCATTGATGAGGACTGTAGCTCTTTGATGGAAATAGAGGTTTCCTAACAACTCTCAGACCCTTACCTTGCTACAGTTCCCAGAATTCTTTAGGGGCAGTCATCAAAGTGGTATGATACTGTTTTAACTGTATAGTGCAGATGGTGCTGAATACAACCTGCATACCCTGTAAAGGATCTTTATCTTTGCCAGTCCTGCTTCATTCTATTTTCATGGCTTGACCAACTCTCTTCTATCTCCTTTCATGTCAGAGGAAGCTTCATCTCTGCCTTCTCTGATCATGCTCAGCTCGCTTTTTAGAGACGGAAGGTAGCCCATCTGAAGAAACCTTGTGTGACAATGATGTGTCTTTTACAATTTGGACATAAACCACCAAGTTACAGTTTTCGGCTGTTGTGGGTTTAGAAGAGGCCCCTTTGCGTTATTTTCCATTGTGAGCATGCCTGTTTCATCATGTAATTGTATTTTGATCTTAATTTATCATTGCAGCCACAGCTTTCCTTCAAAAGCTCGAGACCCCAGGAAGAAGGAGGAATCCCTTTGAATTTCTATCTGGCTTTTGAAAAATGCATAACCGGGGCATAAATATTTCATATGCTCTCCTGCATCATTTTACCTCACAGAATCCTGTCGTTGGCCAAACTTGTGTTTCCTGAAATGCCGTGAAGTTTTATTGGCCAAGTACAGGTGTCATTTTTAAAGAAGGGGCTGGTGGGGGAAAGTGAAGTCTGCCCTGTCACTCAGACTTAAGCTAGAGAAAATCAAGCAGCAGGTGCACTAAATATTCATAGAAATCTAAGGCAATTTGAGGAGTGGTATACATTATTTTGTGCATCTGCAAAGGTGGTAAATGAAGGGATCCCTATTCCAGTAGTTTCCCACACACTTATCTATGCTGTAGATAAAGCATATAAATTGCAATATTTTAAACCACTGGCTGCTGATTAGATGTAGATTTATGCTTTATGTTCCTTTTCTTTTGGGATGCTTTGCTCCAAATGATTTTGCTAACTCCATTAAACACCATTCTACTCCTTATCATTTAAACAGAATGTTACATTTTGCACAGTGTTTTCCTCTTGTCTTCACAATAACAATGTATTCCCCCCTCCCACTTTACAGATGGGACAACTGACTTTTTCTACTGCATCAGAAGGTACCTACATTCACACACCCCAAGATTACAACCTACTTAATTGCATGTGACAAGAAGTGCCATAAAAATTAGCCAGAAATTAAAACTATCCATATTAAAATAGCATTTCATGTATAATTTTTTGGCGTGTGATCTTGTTAGTACTTCCAGAGAACCCTCGTGCCAAATTTTTTAACACCTGTGCTATTTGAAGAGACGGGCTGGTAGATGTGAGAGAAGAATTTGACTTCATTTTTAAGTATAACATTTCATTTTTATTCTTTTTAAAGGGAAACGGTTTGAAAGGATTTCCAGTTGCTGGCAATTTTCACCTTTAATGAGGAGTTAGCTGTCTCAAACTAAAGGGAAGACATGGCACGAACTAGCCCCTTCAGTCTGATTGCACTCAATTGTCCTTCAGACGCTTGTTAGTGGGGATTTTGTCAACCATGTTTCAAATGATCAGTACTTGCTGACGCAATAATTCTCTGGTGAAGTGTGCTTGAAGGATGTGAAACTTTGAATGGAAGCATAACCTTTCTATGTTCCCTATTGTTTAATCAATAGCATGTATGCAAAAGCAGACAGGTGCCGGTGTAAGGATACAACCAACATCGCACATCTGTGAAGAAATGCATGCTGAAGTTTATATATTATAGCTGACATTCGATTTTATTCCGCCTCAGTTGCAGCATAGTCAGAGCAGAAATTACCACTCCTTGGAGTTGTCACTTTCCCATTTAATCAGATGGCTGATTGCTATATACCATTAGGGGTGGGTTTCTTTTTTATTCCCCCCTTTTTTTAGTAAACATCCCTTTATGGGTTATATATAATCACTTACCTTGAGAGGCCATGAAGCTGCCTGATTCACTTCTTCAAAGGAAGCCAGGTTAAAAGAAAAGGCTTTTCTTGTTGCAGCAAGGGAGGGGGGAAAGCACAGCATGCACAAACTTCAGAAGGTGTCTGTCTACTTCATGTCAGGTTACAAAAGAACGGCAAAGAAACACATCGCCTTTCTCATATTTCTGATCACTGCATTTTATGGGTATGGACAACAGGGGGAGACGATGCTTGCAATCAAGATACACACACACACACACACACACACACAGGAGCAAGAAAAATAAACAGAGCACACAAAGAAATTAAATTGGCCGATTCTGTGCTTTTATTCGCCTGGAATTCAAACCAACCTTTTGATTCCGTGTGTTGTTTGTTTTTAGCTCTCAGTAGTCTACCTCCAGAAGGAGCATCAGCAAAAGAAGCATGGTTGGTGACTTGATGTCTACCCAAAGCTAAACACAATGTTTTCAATAGTACAGAAGCATGTGGCACATATGTGCAAGATGAGAGGTTTCATCCTCCTGTCATCCTTTACGGAATGAAATTGTTTTCTAAGGTAAAATGCCCTGCACACTGGAATTCAAGAAACTGCTATGGAAATGGCATTTAAGTATGGAGATCTGGCTTCACAATAGAGACCAAATCAAAAAGCTAATGGTAGCTCTAAAAGCATTGGGAGAGAGTAACCTTGAGTTGTGCCAGCTCGTATTTCTAACTCAAGTGACCAAGTTGCCATGGAGATTGTATCGTATCTGTGTGTGAATCACACAGGCATGATTCACAACTGTTAAGTGACCACAAAAAGGGCAACGCAGGAAAAGGCTGTCATGTAATACCTGGCAGACTGAAAGCCACAGTAATTATCATTCATAGTTATCTATCCTCATATCTCTTTGTACCTTTAGCTCCCTCCCAAGGTCATTATATCTAAACTGAAGTCCCATTGCAGATGATATGGCAAGCACATATTGCTCTCCCCTCTTCCTGTTTATTCATAAAATAGTATGGAATTCATCTTTTTCCCAGTCCAGTGCGTAATTTATTTAACCTACTGAACTCATTGGCACAAGATGCCCGCTAGCTTAGGATAACAGGGTGGCACATTCCTTTTTTTATTATTATTCACCATTTTAAGAAACAAACAAACAAAATCAGTGCAGTTTTGAAATGTTCATGCTACCATCGTGATTCAAAATGGCACCCAGTTGTGTCCCAAGATAGATTAAAACTTGCTCCTTGATCTTAGGCGGTACTGTGCAAAATATGGTTACAATATCTTTAGAGGTTTGCACAGCAAACAGAAGCTTCCCAAAATATTCAGCATTTCTGAATGGCCTCCATGTGATAAAAATGATGTGTAGATCAACCTGCAGCTGCCCTCCAGACAGTAGCAGCTGGTGGGGTTGGTATGGGCAGAGGCGGGGAGGTAAAGGTCCCCTGGATGGTTAAGACCTGTCAAAGGCAACTATGGGGTTGCAGCGCTCATCTCGCTTTCACTGTTGAGGGAGCCAGCATTTGTCCACACACAGCTTTCTGGATCACATGGCCAGCATAACTAAACTGCTTCTGGCACTATGGAACACCATGACAGAAACCAGAGCCCATGGAAACGCTGTTTACCTTCCCACCACAGCAGTACCTATTTATCTACTTCTGCTGCTGTGCTTTTGAACTGCTAGGTTGGCAGGAGCTGGGACAGAGCAACTGGAACTCACCCCATTGTGGGGATTCGAGGACTCTGTTGCTAACCCACGTCAAGCCATTCCAAGATGTTTCAATATCATTTAATTGAAGTCTTAGTAACAGAAGATTAGCTAGAAACAGCCTTTCAGATGCTGTTGGATTGCAACCTCCATCACCCTTGACCACTGGCCACGCTGGCTTCAGACAGAGCTGTTCAACCATGGAGCAGACTCGCTTGGTAAGTGGTGAACTCTCTTTCATTTGCGGCTTTTATCAGATGGCCATCTGTTAGTGATTATTTAGTTGTGATTCCTACATTGCAAGGGGCTGGACTAGATTACCCTTGGGGTCCCTTTCAACTCTACAATTCTATGATTTATTGGAGTAAGAGAGCTAGAATGTATACTGCAGATTAGGAAGGATATCAGCATAACTCAGATGGTGTCATTGTAGTTATGCAGCTGAGTTAAGGAAGTTGTATAAAGCAAGAGTTATTTTTTTAAAATGGAAGTTCTTTATGAAGAAAATTCTCAAATGAGGAAAATGCCCCAGAACTTCACTTCCTGCACAAGGCAATGCCATCCATGGAATACACTCACGGTGACTTTGATAAAGTGGCTTCATCAAACAAGAAGTTGTATATGAACTTGTATAGGCTTAACAAAAAACACCCAGTTCAAAATCCGACCTTAGTTTCATTATTATAATTCAAGGAACATCAGTAAGTTTGGTAAGCTTTGTTGCTAAGGCCTTTCAGCTATCAAACCATTCAGCACTGACACAGAATACTTATATCTACAAAATTTGCAGTTCAAACATGTTTTACTAATGGAGTGATTTGCTCTTGAAGTGTCAATATGATTTGTTATCATTCGTGGCTAATGTTCATTTGATTGTTTAGAAACTTGGTTTCTTTTTTCCCCAGCAAAAAATAATAATGTAAAAATGAAAGCCAGCATGGAAATGAGTAATAAGAATTTAGCTTTTGCATATTTTTGCATTATTTTAGTAAGCAAAATTTGAAGCACCGGATGCTCATTCTTTCCTACAAAATGTGCTTATTTTCTTCCTTAATGCTCACATTACCACCATACTAGGCTTGATCCTAAAAGGGACAGGGGTGGCATTGTGGGTTAAACCACCAAGCCTAGAGCTTGCCAATCAGAAGGTCGGCAGTTCAAATCCCTGTGACAGGGTGAGCTCCCGTTGCTAGGTTCCTGCTCCTGCCAACCTAGCAGTGTGAAAGAATGTCAAAGTGCAAGTAGATAAATAGGCACCGCTCCAGCGGGAAGGTAAGCGGTGTTTCCATGCACTGTTCTGGTTCACCAGAAGCGGTTTAGTCATGCTGGCCACATGACCCAGAAGCTGTACACCGGCTCCCTCAGCCAATAAAGCAAGATGAGCGCCACAACCCCAGAGTTGTCCGTGACTGGACCTAATGGTTAGGGGTCCCTTTATCTTTAGGCTTGATCCTGAAAAAGCAGCAGAGGATGTGGAAGCCAAGCAATATCCAAGTGGCAGATTTCTATGCATCTGTGACTGATCACTACCTTTGTGCTCATGGTTGTATTAATAGGAAAGGATTCCAGGTCCCATAATGGGACTCTGTTAATGATAAAGCATGCTGTTTGTCATGTGAGCAAGAACACAGGAAGTACAATGGGAAGAACATCTGCTTTGCATGTAGCTGCAACATCATGGGAAGGATGTTTTAGCTATCCCACCCTTTGCCCTTGGAAGCCTTATAAGAAGCTACTGAGGGCGAGAGACTGTGAGCAACATTGTTGGAGGGGTGTTTCTAGGATTAAGGTGAAACTGTGAAGCTCCCTTGTAATTTTTGTCATTGGATGGTGCATGCTATACTTACAGTATTGAAATGTGGGCTTTATGCTATTATATTTTGGTATTGCTGTTATTATGAAATTGTATAGTGTTTGAAATGCATCTGTGTTTCTTTGTTATAAGCCACTTTGAACATGATTTTTTGGTGGGAAAGTTACATACAAAAAATGAATGAATGAATGAATGAATGAATGAAGTGACCATTGCTCAATTGAAGAGCATATAGAAGGTCCCATATTTAACCCCTGGCATCTTCAGGTAGAGCCAGAGATTGTAGGTTCAGCTTTGTGGGTTTAAGACCCACATTGGGCAAAAGATTCCTGCATTGCAGGAGGTTGGACTAGATGATCCTTGTTGTTCCTTCCAACTCTACACTTCTATGATTCTGTGATTCAGGTAGCAGGTGATGGGAAAGATCTCTGACTGAAGTCCCAGAGAGCTGCTGTCAGTTAGACAAGGGCTGGGTCAACAAATTATCTGACTATCTACAAGGCAGTTTTCTGGGTATGTTCCCACATAGTTATGCACAGCATACACAATTCATTTGTGGAATTCACTCAGGGAGAAGGGTTATTATGGCTATGAGATTAATATCCTTTCTAAACACAAAAGTAGCCAGCATCACAGAGGACAGAGCAGACAAGGGCTATCTGGCATGGTAGTTAAATGGAATGGCTGTGTTCAAAGAAAGACATGTTTGGAACAAGAAAAGGCTGTTGCCATCATGCCTTGCTTGTGGACTTTCCAGAGCAATCAGGATTGGTAGCATTGGAGACAAAATATTTGGCTAAATAGGACTTTGGTGAATCAGATAGGCCTTTGGATTGACCAGACTGGAAATCCTTGGCTGCCCTGTGTAAGAACCTTTTCCTTTTCCTCAGGTCTTTCTCATGGTCATCAAAGAATGCCACATCTCTTTTTAGCTCCTGCTGGTTTCCCCCCATGCTCCTTATAAACAGTAGAAACAGCATGAGATTAATACATAGCACATAGTCCTCCATACTGAACAATGTGCACAGGATGTTTATCCGCTAAAGCAAATTCTGTTCTTACAGTAAGGGCAGTTTGGTCAATTTGTACTTGCACACACAAAATAATATAACTAATTTCTATACACTTTGTTACCCTAGTAGTTAATTGCATTGATTTTGATGAATGACAAGCCAAACATTGCTGGTGTGTGTGTGTTGCAGTTTGTAGTTTTTATTATTATTATTATTATTATTATTATTATTATTATTATTATTATTATATCCTTTGATAATTATTAGCAATAATAAACATGGGGAAATACTTTAAATCACAATATTCTGCAAGAAAATATGACTTGGTATAAAATTACAATATTTCTTCTATTTAAAAAGCCCCCCTCAAAACCTACTTGAGTTTTCTTTTGTGGAAGATAATTATTTTTATTGACAATAATGTCAGTTTCCCCAGAATTTACTTTTATAGTCATGCCAAATATTATCATATTTAGTAAGCTAGAACTAGTGGCTAATGACTTGCCATTGTTCATGAAACTGATTACAGACGGATCAGTTATTTTGTTATTTGATTAATTTAAATGGTCTGGACCATTCAAATAACAGCGTCCCTCTGAAATCTGTGGAATATAACAGAACCGTGCACTTAGTTATTTTGTAAATCATGAAGATGATATGCTGGGGAAAATACCCAAGGCAAAAACAATCCAAAAAGCTCTGTGTGATGACAATAATGATGCAGCTTTCAAGGGCAACAGCTACCTCTAGAGAGAGGGCAGGTCAAAAATGACACAAACTTCACAGATGGGAACAATGCCTCAGATCTTAGTGAACTGATGGGAGGAGTTTGTTCCTTGGTGCCTGGGATGCAGGGCTCCTGGATGAACCTCTCTGCCACAGGCATGAATGTTGGCAAGAGGAAATGCTGTTGGCCTGGACCATGGATGGGGAACCTCTGGCCCACAGGCTAAACTTGGCCTGTTAGGCCTCCCAATTTGGCCCATGAGGCCATTTTGGGGAAGCCACACCACCCATCCTCCGAATGGAAGTTCTTTTTAGCTCACCATTTCTGTTTTGTAAGAATCATAGGGCCAGATTCAGCTAACACATGGGGTTAGTGCAAGGATTCTTGCTAGTGCTGTGGTGCTTTGTCTCCTCATGTGCCTCCTGCACCCCCACAGTTCTGCCCTGGAGGGCTGGGAGAACTCCAGAATGGCATGCATAGGGAGGAGAAGGGAGGTTGTTCCATCTGGCAAGCAGAAACACTTGCATTGGTGGGACAACTGTATTAGTCTGACATTTCATTCAACCCATAGTTTGCTGTCATGTCCAAACTTGGCAAACTGGGGTTTGTTCAGACCAGTTAACAAAGCTTTGCTGTCAGTTCACAATTTGCCTTGCCAATGCCAAAGGAAAAACTGAAAACTGAGAGGAGTGTCTGTTTAGAAAATGTATAGTCTTATGCTTGGGAGAGGACCTCCCCAGTTCTTCCTTCCCCCTAACAACCCTGCTTTAGAGTGCCATCAATTCCTAAGTCATATCAGCAAGAAATGCTCCAATCCCCAGCTTCCATTCATATCGATCTGCAGGCCTAGCAACCAACACCCCACTTACCCTGCTTCACAAGGCCTGATCATGAATGTTTTGGGCATGCAGACGTGAACATCAGTGAGCCCAACCACTATCTGGAAACACAACTCTTTGGCTTTCCAGGACACGGGGAAGAAGGAATGCATCCACTAATATTTGAGTCAAGCAAATAAAGATATAAGATCAGCTCAATAGGCATCACCTACCCATATGCCACATTATAGTCATCTCATTTTAAAGGCTTCTCTGCTGCTGAAAATGCAGAGTACGAACTGCATCTAAGAATCAACATGCAAGTTGGAAGCTTCTTTCTTTTATTCCTAGAGATTTTAAACAACCTCCCCTCCCTCTGCATCTAATCCTCGCCTTTCTGTCAAAAACATCAATGTACCAAAAACGTGACATTTGCTTTTGTGACTCACCTTGAATTTTGGTTTGTCTGATGTGTCTTGCTACAGCTGGTACCCACACAGTAACTCCACTGATGTGAGCCTGTTTGCAGAGATACTGCAGTTAGCCCAGTAATAGCTAAAGATGCGGCACCGCTATGCTGACTCTCCTTCAGCTGCATGTCAACTACACAAGTCACACACACTGCTTGTGCAGCAAGTCCTGGGTAGTTCATCACAGGGAGAAAAAGTCTGCCTTGCTCTTCTTTGGCACTGAAATCAGGAGTTTTTGCAAAACATAAAGCAGAAAATCTTTAAAATAACAATTAACAGTTTATTGCAAATTTTCTCAGTAGCTAATTCACTATTTATGTTAGCAATTAACTGAAATGAAGAACTAGGTCATGACGATAATTTAACCATAGATTTCAAATGGCAAGGCAGGAAAAAGAGAGCGAGAGCAAATGTTTAAATCCTATATCCTATAGTAATGAGTTTTAGATAAGGGAAACTTTTTGCAAGCTTTGTTTTCCATCTTCTGTAATGGCCTGGGAGGGTTGCAAACTGAAAATGGCTTTGTCAGAGCTTCTAGAGTTTCCAGGGCAATTTATCAATTGTCCATTTACTTTTATTCCACACAGAATACCCAGCAAATCAGACCTGGCACCAGGGGTTGGAATGATCAGGAATGGAATGGTCAATGACTCAAGCCCTGAGTGAGGTCACAAACCTAGGTCACCTGAGCTTGTCAGCAATACTTTCCCTGGAGGCTGGGCAGCTGTGAACACAAGAAGGCCAAAGACCCATTTTCTCCAGAATCCTGTTCTTACAGTGGCAAACCACTGCAAACTGGATCTGAATGCAACAACACTCTCCTCATTTGTGATTCTTAGCAACTTGTATTCAGAGGAATGCCACCTCTGATGCTGAAGGAAGGACATAGTCATCGTGGCTAGTAACCATTGATAGACTTTTCCTCCATGTGGTCGTGTGGTTGATACACACTCTCTTACTTTCCTTTGGGGCCCTAAACTAGTGTTACTCTGGAGTGACTCCATAGGCATTGTGGGATTATTAAAATGGTGGGTGACAGCACTGGTTGTCTAGACGAGTCATTTTTGCTGCTGCTGTGCATGCCTGAGGATAGTAAGGTAAGGGGAGGAAGGGGGGCACTTTGATGGGGTCCCTGCCAAACCAGGTGCCCACCTTGCATCCAATTCTTGCAGAAGTGAAAAGGACCTTTCTGTCAGCATCACCCCTGAGCCAGTGCCACCAACTGGACTCATCCACTTCAGCCCCGACTGGGCTAGGCGAGCTGGGTAGCACTTCCAGAGACCACCTTCTACACAGGAACAGGTCAAAGTGCTGTGGACTCACAGCTTAGAGTTGTGAGCACCAGATTCACTTCCTGTGCTGGACCCGGGGGTAAAGTACCGTGGGCGTAAGCAGAGTCCACACGAAGAGGGGCGAGGTCCGAGGCGGAGAGCCGGGCGGGGAACAGGAACGCTGGAACAGGAGGCTGAGCAGGGAACAGGAACACCGGATGGTCAGGAACAGGAGGCCGAGCAGGGAACAGGAGCACCGGATGGTCAGGAACAGGAAGCCGGGCAGGGAACAGGTACACAGGAAGGTCCGAAGCCAACAACGACGTTGCTCCCACAACCTGGGGCCGGGCTGACTGGGCTTTTATCCTCTTCTAAGGCTAGGGGCGGTCCCGGCCCCCAGGAGCCCCGCCTCCTCTGACCTTAAGGCGAGCACTCCTCCTGGGAGCAACCAGTTCCCTTCGCCTCTCTGCCCTAAGCCTCTGCAGATCAGGAGAGGCCGAAGGGTTACTGGGCCCTGGAGGAGGCTCACCTGTAGCCACTGAGTCCTCAAGCCCCTCTGGGGCCAGAAGGGTTTCACCTGGGGCCAGCTCCTGGTGCTCTGCCACAGGTGCAGGCTCTTCAGCATCTAGGCCTTGCCCCAGTTCAGCCGGCCCTGGAGGTGGGGACTCCTGTGCCGGCTGGGATTCCTCTGGTTCGTCCTCTGAATCGGAATACCAGGCCATCACACCATCCCCCCTCCCAGGCCCCCCTTCAACCGAGGGTCCGGACCCGGCTTGCCGGGGTACGTCGCATGGAACTCTCGGAGGCAGGCAGGTGTGTGGACGTTGGCCGCTGGTTCCCAGGAGCGGTCCTCCGGTCCGTACCCCTTCCAGTCAATGAGATACTGCAGCTTTCCCCTGCGGTAACGGGAGTCCAGGATGTGTTCCACCTTGTACTCAGGCTCTCCCTGAACCAACACTGGCTGCGGTCGGGGACGGTTTGGGTGGAACTCGTCGGGTGGGGCCACCGGACTCAGAAGGGACCTGTGGAAGACCGGGTGAACCTTCAGGGTTGCGGGCAACCGGAGACGGAATGCCACAGGAGAGACTTGGTCCACGATAGGAAACGGGCCGGTGAAGCGGGCGTCCAACTTCCGCGAAGGTCGAGAGGGGTGGAGGTGGCGAGTGGAGAGCCAAACCAGGTCACCAACGCGAAGTTCCGGCCCCACCTAGTGGTGGCGGTCGGCCTGGGCTTTGTATGCTTCCTTGGCCTGGTGCAGTTGCTCCACCAAAAGCTGTTGCTGGGACTGGAGCTCTTGAAGCCACTCCGTCACCACCCGGACCGCGGATGCCGGCAGCACCTCTGGAAACAGCCGTGGATGATAACCGTAACTGGCCTGGAACGGGGTCTGCTGGGTGGACGCATTCACCGCGTTGTTGTAGGCGAACTCCGCCAATGCCAGGTGGTCGACCCAGTCATCCTGCTGGTAGCTGCAGTAACACCGGAGGTACTGCTCCAGCACCGCGTTCGTCCGTTCCGTCTGGCCATCGGTCTGTGGGTGGTAGGCTGACGAGAGGCAGACCTCTGTCCCGAGGGTCTGGTGTAATGCTCGCCAGAACCGGGATGTGAACTGAACGCCCCGGTCGGACACCATGCGCTCAGGTAGGCCATGCAGGCGGAAAACATGCTGAAGGTACAGCTGAGCGGTTTCCTTGGCTGTGGGTACAGATGGGCAGGGGGCGCAGTGCACCATCTTGGTGAAATGGTCGGAGAAAACTAGAAGGCAGGTACAGCCACGAGACGGGGGTAAGTCCACTACAAAGTCCAACGAAACCGTGTGCCAAGGGCGTGGTGGAACTGGCAATGGCTGAAGTAGGCCGGGGGGTCACCCGGTAGGGCCCTTGGCGCGCCGGCAGACATCACAACCAGCAACGTAGCGAGCCACATCAGCCTTCAGGCGGGGCCACCAAAACTCGCGACTTACCAGATGGGTGGTCCGATACCGTCCAAAGTGCCCCGCTGCTGGGGCATCATGGGCCATCCGGAGAACCTCCAGCCGCAGTGGCCCTGGCGGGATGTACAGACGACCGTGGTGCAGCAGAAGGCCCTGATGCAGGACCAGCCCCGGATACTGTGGGCTGGACCCTTCAGCCAGCTCCCGGAGTCGTTCCTGGGCCCAAGCGTCGACCCGCTGCTGTTCCCGCACCCGAGCCTGCAGTGGCTCCGCCTCCTGGGTGGCCAGGAATGCAGCTGGAGGTAGGATCGTGGTGGGTTCTGCTTGCTGTACCGTGTCTGCGTTGTCTTTAGGTTTCCGGGACAGGGCATCCGCCTTCTGGTTCTGAGAGCTAGGGATGTAGCGGATCCGGAACTGGAACCGGGAAAAGAACCATGCCCACCGGATCTGTCTTTGGTTCAGCTTGCGGGTGGTCTGGAGGTACTCCAGGTTCCGGTGGTCGGTTCTCACCTCCACCGGATGTCGTGCCCCCTCAAGATGGTGGCGCCAGACCTCAAAGGCCACCTTGATGGCCAGTAGTTCCCGCTCCCACACAGTATAGTTACGCTCCGCTGGTAGGAACTGGCGGGAATAGAAGGCACAAGGTAAGAGTGGCACTCCTGGTCCACTCTGTTGAGACAAGACGGCACCGAGAGCCGTACTGGAGGCGTCGGTCTCCACCACAAAGGGTCGAGAGGGGTCAGGATGTTGTAAGATTGGCGCCCTCTGGAAGCAGACCTTCAACCCCTGAAACGCCTCCTCTGCCTCCTTGTCCCAGGAAAACGGCGTCTTTGGGCGCAGTAGCCGGGTCAACGGGGTGGTGCGAAGAGCATAATCTGCGATGAAGGTCCGGTAGTAGTTGGCGAACCCCAGGAACCGCTGTAGGTCCTTGCGGTTCTGGGGTGCCGCCCATTCTCGAACCGCTGCCACCTTCCCAGGGTCCATCTGCACCCCATCTGGAGAGAGCCGGTGTCTAAGGAAGTCCACAGTCCGCTGATGGAACTCGCACTTGCTGAGCTTTGCGTACAAACGGTGCTCACGCAAGCGCTGCAGCACGGTCCGGACATGTCCCTCATGGCGAGCCGGGTCACGGGAGTAAACCAGTATGTCATCCAAGTACACCACCACGTACTTGTCTAACAAGTCCTGGAACACGTGGTTGATGTAGCGTTGGAACACAGCAGGCACGTTGCACAAACCGAAAGGCATAACCAAGTATTCGAACTGCCCGTACCGGGTCCCAAACGCTGTCTTCCACTCATCCCCGGCTCGGATCCGAATCAAGTTGTAGGCCCCCCGGAGGTCTAGCTTGGTGAACACCTGTGCCCCTTGCACCCGCTCCAGCAACTCCGAGATAAGGGGCAAGGGGTACCGGTCAGGGATGGTAATTTTGTTCAGGGCTCGGTAATCATGGCAAGGGCGGAGTTCCCCACATTTCTTCTTAACAAAGAGCACTGGTGCCGCGGTAGGCGAGGTGGAAGGCCTAATGAATCCACGCTCCAGGTTCTTGCGCAAGAAGTCCTGCAAAGCCTCGCGCTCTGGCTCAGTTAGAGAATATAAGCGACTCACTGGTAAGGGCGCTCCGGGCTGGAGGTCTATGCCGCAGTCAAAAGGCCGATGCGGCGACAGCTGGTCTGCCCCCCGTTCCTCGAACACGTCCTGGTAGTCCTGGTACACGGTTGGGAGCGTGGGTGCTGCCTCCTCCATGGGCACGGCCGCCAGCGTCTTGGATTGAGCATGGGAACATGGGTCTGGGAAGTGCACAGTCCGTTTGACCCAGTCAATCTGAACGTTGTGAGCTTCCAGCCAGTCCATCCCGAGCACTAGGGGGAACCGGGGCATAGAGGCAATGTCCAAAGTTCGCAACTCCCGGTGCTGCTGGAGACACAGGACCAGGGGCTGGGTCTCCTGAGTAACGGCACCTGAACGCAGAAGCCGTCCGTCAATTGCTTTCACCTGGACCGGTTCTGGCTTGTTCCGAACTGGCACCTGATGATGGGTAGCAAAAGCAGCGTCCATATAGGAGCGGGTTGCTCCTGAATCTACCAAAGCATGAGTAAGAATCCAGGGCCCACCTGGAGGGTAGAGACACACCGGTACCATGAGATGTCGCAATTCCACTGGTGAGGGCCCTTCTTGCATGGTTTGGGACCCCATGTTGCTAGGGCCTTCGGCTACCGAGGTTGGCGGTCTCCCTGCGACTGGTATCTTCTTGGGACAGGAACGGGCATAATGTCCACTCCCACCGCAGTAAAGACACAGGTTCCCCTCCCGATGCCGCGACTTCTCCGAGGGGGAGAGGCGAGGTCGCGCAGCCCCGAGCTGCGTTGGCTTGACTGGCAACTCGGCTGTGGGCGTGGACCTGCTGGGAAGGACTGGCGCCAGGAGCCGGGAGTGCTGGCGATCCCGGCCTGGCGACGGTCCTCCAACCGATCGTCTATCTGCAGGCTCCGCTGAATGAGGGCGTCCAGCGTGGTGGGACGATCCATCATGGCCAACTGGTCCAGTATCTCATCCGACAGTCCCTCAAGATACTGGTCCCGTAGTGCAGAGTCATTCCAAGACAAGTCTTGTGCCAACAGCCGAAATTCTGTGGCGTAGGCAGCGGCTGTGGACTTGTCCTGTCTCAACCGACGAATCGCCCGATTGGCTTGGCTCTCCTTCAGAGGGTTACCAAACACAGTCTCTAAGTGGTTACAAAACCCCACATAGTCTGTTAGCAAAGGAGAGTCTTGCCGGAGCAGTGGCAAAGCCCACTTGGCCGCCTGGTCCTTTAACAAACTGATTAAAAAATGCACCTTGGTGCAGTCGTCAGGGAAGTTCCGGGCTCGCCCCTGAATGTACAACTTGGCCTGGGCAAGGAACATGGGAAAGCTGGCCGGGGCCCCATCAAATTTCTCAGGCAAAGCTACTGGGTACTTGCCAGGAGCCGGGGCGTCGGCCCCAGGAGCCGGTAGGGCTTCCAAGCACTGCTGAAGCGCCGTAACCGCGTTGCTGAGCTGCTGCACGGTGTGAGTCAAGGCCTGGTTCTCCTGGGCCAAAGCCACCAGCGCAGCCGCCTGGTCAGCCATGGCCTCTGGCTCTTCCCGAACGCACCCCAACGAAGGGGGAGTGCGGGGGTTGCGGGAGCAAACTGTGCTGGACCCGGGGGTAAAGTACCGTGGGCGTAAGCAGAGTCCACACGAAGAGGGGCGAGGTCCGAGGCGGAGAGCCGGGCGGGGAACAGGAACGCTGGAACAGGAGGCCGAGCAGGGAACAGGAACACCGGATGGTCAGGAACAGGAGGCCGAGCAGGGAACAGGAGCACCGGATGGTCAGGAACAGGAAGCCGGGCAGGGAACAGGTACACAGGAAGGTCCGAAGCCAACAACGACGTTGCTCCCGCAACCTGGGGCCGGGCTGACTGGGCTTTTATCCTCTTCTAAGGCTAGGGGCGGTCCCGGTCCCCAGGAGCCCCGCCTCCTCTGACCTTAAGGCGAGCACTCCTCCTGGGAGCAACCAGTTCCCTTCGCCTCTCTGCCCTAAGCCTCTGCAGATCAGGAGAGGCCGAAGGGTTACTGGGCCCTGGAGGAGGCTCACCTGTAGCCACTGAGTCCTCAAGCCCCTCTGGGGCCAGAAGGGTTTCACCTGGGGCCAGCTCCTGGTGCTCTGCCACAGGTGCAGGCTATTCAGCATCTAGGCCTTGCCCCAGTTCAGCCGGCCCTGGAGGCGGGGACTCCTGTGCCGGCTGGGACTCCTCTGGTTCATCCTCTGAATCGGAATCCCAGGCCATCACACTTCCACAAGAAGACAGTCGTCACACAACAGAGTATAGCAGAGCATAAACGACTCGGAGAGCAGCTCTGTAGAATATCTTCTTTATTCTATCTACAACTATAATACAAACTATATACAGAGCTAAATGAGGTCTAAACGAAAATGCTGAACTGCACTGAGTATCTGCAGCTGCTCTTAGCAGCAACATATCTACAGAGATCACACACAGTCTCTCTCTAACACTCAGTCTCTCTCTCTCTCTTTGATGTGAGGCGAGAGCAGAAACCGCCCCCTCCTCTCTGGAAAATCAGCAGATTCTTGGAATGGGAGGGGTGAAATCTCCTCACTTTCCCCCTTCATCCAGTTAAACACCAGCACTATTCTACCAGCACAGCAGATTAGCACTGACCACAAGAAAGCCCTCTGTTGTGTTGTAGCAACTTCTCCTTTATATTCAGAATCCACTAAGTTGCCAACTGAGGAGAAACTAGGAGGAGGAAGTGAGCCACAAGTCAGGGATGATGAGCAAGAGTCAGGACCAGATGACAAACCAGGAAGCAGAATTAAGGAGCAAGATGGCAGCCAGAACCAAAGGATGCAGGTGCCTGCCAGAACTCAGGAAGGCCTTATTGCCTCAAGCAAGTTTTAGTTGGAAGAGGACACCCACTTGCTTTCTGTGCTGTCTAGGGGGAGCCAATGACCAGCCTTGGTGAATGAGGACATTCCAGGAGCCTAAGAAACCTAGTTATCATAAGAACATAAGAAAAACCTGTTGGGTCAGAACAAGGGTCCATCTAGTCCAGCATCCTTTACTCACACTGGCCACCCAAATACCTTTGTGTCAGCTTCGTTCCGGAGCTGACAGAGGCTGGGAATCTAAGCAAGCCAAGGGAGATAAGGACACTGGAATGTGAACTGGAATGCAAGAGGGAGGAGGGGAAGCTGAGTGGCACAGCTTCAGAAAAATTCAGAGAGCAAGCAGAAGATAGCTCAGAGATAGAAGGGGAGAGGCCGGGAAGAGCCAGCCCAAAAACTCGAAGGCGCAAAAAGGTCAGTGAGAGGAGGGTGAAAGAGCAGAAGCGAAAGGATTTTTTCCTCTGTTGAAAGAAGAGGAAGGGGCGGAGTTTACTCGGCAACTGCTAACTTGGAGTCAGACAGGGAGTGAAGGAGCTCCGGAGTGATTTATGTGTTTGAGCAATAAACCTGAGATAATTACTGCCGGTGTCTCACTTCTGTGGGAGAGCCAAGCCATTACACTTTGGGAAGCCCACAGGCAAGACCTGAGCACAACTGCACTCTCTCCTCTTGTGGTTTCCGGTGACTAGTCCTCATATTCTCATATAACCACTATTATATTTTATTTTTTAAAAAACTGCACTGGTTGCCAGTTCATTTCCAGGCCCAATTCAAGGTGCTCACACGAGAGCCTTAAACAATCCAGGCCCCAAATATCTGAAATACTGTTTCCTTTTCTGCAGACCCTCTTGGGTGCTGAGATGGGCAGAGAGGCCTCCCCTTGATAGTTCCCCCACCCTCAAAGCCTTGGGCTTGGTGGCCCAGGAGAGGGCATTCTCTGTGGCAGCCCCTACGCTGTGGAAATCCCTCTCCACAGCTTCTGGTGAACGCTGAAGATGCACCTCTTTGCTGTGGATACCTGGAGTGTAAGTTATTAGGAACCACCTTGCTTTTTTGTGGTTTTTAAGCAGTTTTTAATATTGTGGCACCACCTGACAGATTCTGGAGAGCTGCTGCTAGTCAAAGTAGAGTTTACTGGGCTAGTGGGGAAACAGTCTGGCAAATGGTGGGCAAAGAGCCTGACAGCTTTCCATGAGCTGTTTCCACCTCAAGACCTGTCAGAACTGTTATATCCAGGGTGTTGTTTTTTTAAGATGGAACTCACCGTAACTCATGGTGTAGTGGTTAAGAGCGGTAGATTCGTAATCTGGGGAACCGGGTTTGCGTCTCCGCTCCTCCACATGCAGCTGCTGGGTGACCTTGGGCCAGTCACGCTTCTCTGAAGTATCTCAGCCTCACTCACCTCACAGAGTGTTTGTTGTAGGGGAGGAAGGGAAAGGAGAATGTTAGCCGCTTTGAGACTCCTTAGGGTAGTGATAAAGCAGGATATCAAATCCAAACTCTTCTTCTGCTTCTTCTACTTCTTCATTTCCAGCTCCTCTCAGGTGGGCACCATTGCCATTCTTAGAGAACAAGTGAGCCATTCATGGTGAGTTCTGGCACCCCTTTTTCTAGAAAAATAGCATTGATTATATCTATCCAACCAGTATCCTTGAGTGGGAAAGCTCCTTAAAACATTGGTACTATATGGAGCATGGAGATGAAGCAACAACGGGACAAGAATCTGCCAAGAGTGGATTATGGTCCCTGAATTATCCAGATTTCCTTTCTTGCAATTCTCCTGACTCATCACATTTGCACAGATTGCAGTGGTGTCATTCCACAAATCTATTACAAATGCAAACTAAATAAAAACATTTACTCTCTCTTTAAAAGAAAAAGAAAAAGAAAGAAACAACAACCCACAAACATAAAGTATTGGGGAAGATTTAATCACATAATGGTAGCTCTATTAGGACATCAAAATTAATTTCAGTTTCCCTGAGGTATCGTATTTTAATTAAGAAATCCATGCTTTTACTCTATTAATTAGCATACTGAAAGAATAATAAGTTTCAGATGAGTTTAATTGTAATAAAGCATTTCATCTCCTAAAATAATAATAATAAAAGGAAGTAAGGGTCTCAATCCAATTTATTTTCTACATTTAATAGCAATGTTTAAAGACGCTATTCAGTATAGCTGCCGAGTAATCTTTTTTAAAATTCATGTAAGTTTTTTGTGTGCACTTAATTCCTTTTGAATATCTTGCTCATGGATGTAGACATTATTCTGTCCCCCCCCCCCCCAGCAGTCGTTATTTCTGCTAGGCATCAAATCAGTTCATTCTTCATATTGTTTTCCTTGCTATTAACATAGATAACCAAAAAAGAAGGTTGTTAAAAAAACCTTTTGCACTGATCAACTCAAGTGGCTGTTTCCCATTAACATTCCATTAGAATGAATAGCAGGTTTGGATGAAGCAGATGCATTCCCTGCACAGCATGTTCTCTACGTCTGATGATACCTGGTAAATTCAGTGGTCAGTAAGCAATTGATAAATTACCGGACAAATCCCAGAACATTTTTTTTTAAAAAAAGGCTTGCCCATTAAATACTGTGCAATGCACAAGAGGCAACCCTATCTCCTTAATTTATCTCTGAATGCATCCAGTTTTTCTTTTCCCCATGTGTAACCCACAGGGAATACTTGCTGTACTCAGCAATATTTTCAAATGCGATCGGTAATTTTCAAACATCCAAGCTGAAACACAGCAGCTTCTCCTATGATTCTGCCCCTGATTATTTATCAGGCTTTACCAACAAAGTCTCTGCAGAGTGCAACGAAAACACCTCCCCAGTTTGGTCAATGGGGCTGCCGGAGGCCGGAGATGTTTTCAGCACAAAATTCATCCAAGTGCCATTGATAGGCAGGCCAAGAGCATAATCTCCACAGAAAGAAATCTCCACTGGAAAGAGAAAAACTGGTTAAGTTGCCAAATGGGGCAAAAGTTGCATCTCTGGGAGGGGGCATTTAAATTAGTGTGGTGCTGAAGACTGTTCTGAATAATTCTCTGAATTGAGTCTGTGTCTGTGTGTTAGGTATGGGTTGAAAGGGAATCCCATTTGGGGGGACGTATTTAAATAGATGTGAGAAAGCTTTAACCCTCCAGATATTGTTTAAAATCAGCACCCATAATCACATTTGCTGAGGCTGATGGGAGTTGTAGTTCAGTGACATCTGGAGGGTCAAAGCTTCTTCACCCCATTTTAAATTGTAGTGTTAGTTGGCTATTCATTTCCACCATCTTCTTTCTTCCATGTCATTGATCCACTGATGCAAGTAGCTGTACTTGTTCCCCCCAAATTGCCTGTTAGTCATAGCTGTCAACTTTTCCCTTTCCTTGCAAGGAATCCTATTCGGCATAAGGAAATTTCCCTTAAAAAAAGGAAAACATTGACAACTATGCTGTTCGTCTGATGCTCTAACATGGGTATGCAATGTAAAGCACATGGCTTCCCCCAAAGGATCCTGGGAACTGTAGTTTGTGAAACATGCTGGGAATTGTAGCTTCCCTGTATGAAGTTTACAACATGTTTAATTGAATCACTTCTTTGATGTGTCTAGATCCAGCCATAGACAGTGTGATCTGCCTCTGGTTCTTCAAACCTCTGCTTGCTGTCTCTGGAATGTGACATGCTTCTCATTTTAGACCATGCGTCCTGCCTTTGGCATCTTTCCCCCCTCCCACCCACCCACGAGAACTGTTCCTGCTACCCACCGGAAGAAAGAAGCTTGGAAGATCCCTCCACTCCAGTCTCTATTGCCCTGTCTGACTTCCTCAGAGAGTAATGAAGTGCAGGAGACTATGGGAAATGGCGTTCTCCTAAGTTCTTCTGCCATCAACCTGATTTGTAAAGCTTGGATCCTAACTCAGAATCTGCAAGCAAGGGTTCTTCCATGCATAGACTGAGGTACAGACGAGGATCCGTCCAGCGGAAGTGGGAAAGGCAATTTATTGCTGATTATTCTTTCTCCCTGCAGGCACCTCTACTCTCTCTCATGCCATTCTCTCATGAAAGCAGAAGTCTGTTTAGGGCAGCCTTTCTCAACCTTGGGTCCCCAGATGTTTTGCGCCTACAACTCCCATCATCCCTGACCACTGGTCCTGTGAGCTAGGGATCATGGGAGTTGTAGGCCAAAAACATCTGGCTGAGAACCACTGGTTTAGGGGAAGCTCTCATTAAGACAAGTCTAGATAGGTCAAAACCTGTCTATCTATTCCAGGAGCGGCTAATCTGTGACCCTGCAATGTTGTTCGATTCCAGCTCCCATCTGCCTCCAAAACCATGACCAATGATCAGAGATGATTTGAGCTGGAGTCAATCCGGAAAGCCAGAGTTTGGAAAACCCAATCTAGTCCCTCAATCCAGCTACAAGCTTTACATGCAGAAGGTTCTACGTTCCAGCCCTGTCATCTCCAGTGAGGACTGAGCTGGAAGTCCTGCCTGAAACCTCATAGAACTACTGTCAGTCAGTATAGACAAGTACTGAGCTGGACAGACCAAGGCCTGACTCAGTTTAAGGCAGCTTCCTAGGTTCCTATATATCTGCTGTGCTGGTATATGTAGCTGCAGCACCTGTGCTGTGTATTAAGTTGCCGAAGCTGGAAAGCAAACCCTGAGGAAAAGAATTGCCTTTGTGCACCATGGCACCTGCAGAATACTTTCTCCTTCGCCTTCATCTGGCGTGTTGTATTTCTCACAGTAGCGCTCAGTGGAATTCTACACTGCCCATCTGCTAACAATGCCATCAATTATAAGTGAGCCAAAAGCACCATCCAAGGCTGGTCTCACCCGGCCTCTGTGCCCCGTTTCCATCCTCCACATTTAATCGTGATCAAATTTTATATTCATCATCGAGAGAGAAAACCTTCACATGCTGCCATGTCACACTAGCAACACAAGGCTGCATTCGCATGGCAGTTTATTCCATTGCCATGTTAACATAATAACTCAGCTGGTGTAAAAGCCTTTTCTGGAACTATAATGGAATATATTGTCGTAGAATTCTACTCAGTATTGATCCAGAGCAGATTCCAATGTATAGTTAGCAGAATAAAAACTGAAACATGTTGCAGGATTCCCAGAGGCAATTGTATTTCATCCAGCATAGCTTTACTGCTGCTGAAGGCAAATGAGCATAATGGTCACAAATCCAATACAGTGGTGCCCCGCAAGACGAACGCCTCGCAAGACGAAAAACCCGCTAGACGAAAGGGTTTTCCGTTTTGGAGGCGCTTCGCAAAACGAATTTCCCTATGGGCTTGCTTCGCAAGAAGAAAGCCCATAGGGAAATCTCCGGGGACCTCTTTTAAATGCTAGCGGTGGGGAGCAAAGCCTTCCCCCCCCCTCCGGCCTTCAGAAGAGGTCCAGGAAGGCCGGCGGGGGCCGAAAGGCTTTGCTCCCCACCGCCAGCATTTTAAAAGCAGTCCGGGATAGCAGGGAAGCGCTTCCCGCTATCCCGGATGGCTTTTGAAGGCAGGCGGCGGGGGGGGGGAGCAAAGACTTTCGCCCCCCACCGGCCTTCAGAAGAGGTCCAGGACCTCTTCTGAAGGCTGGTGGGGGGCGAAAGTCTTTGTCCCCCCCTGCCTGCCTTCCCGGGGGCTTTTAAATCGCCCCGGGACAGCGGATAATTCCTCCACTGTCCCAGGGCGATTTTAAAATGCTGGCGGGCAGCAGCGCTGCCGCCCGCCAGCATTTTAAGATCACCCCAGACAGCGGAGACGTCCTTCACTGTCCCGGGGCGGTCTTAAAATGCTGGTGGGCGGCAGCGAAGGCTTCGCTGCCGCCCGCCAGCATTTTAAAATCGCCCCGGGAGCGGAGAAGTCTCCGCTGTCCCGGGAAGGCAGGGGGGGGAGCAAATACTTTCGCCCCCCACCGGCCTTCAGAAGAGGTCGGGGGACAGACTGTCCCCGGACCTGGTCTGAAGGAGGTTTCCATAGGAACGCATTAATTGATTTTTAATGCATTCCTATGGGAAACCGTGCTTCGCAAGACGAAAAATTCGCAAGACGAAAAGACTTGCGGAACGAATTAATTTCGTCTTGCGAGGCACCACTGTACAGTGGTACCTTGGGTTACATACGCTTCAGGTTACAGACTCCACTAACCCAGAAATAGTACTTCGGGTTAAGAACTTTGCTTCAGGATGAGAACAGAAATCATGCTCCGGCCTTGCAGCGGCAGCGGGAGGCCCCATTAGCTAAAGTGGTGCTTTAGGTTAAGAACAGTTTCAGGTTAAGAACGGACCTCCGGAACAAATTAAGTCCTTAGCCACTGTACATTCAGGATTGGCACTGTCCATAAATAATCCAGTTGCAGGAGACTTAACTTAAACTTACAATAACTTATAATAATTCTAAACCTTAACACTAAGCACATTATGTACAGAACACCGCACCAGAATAAAAAGAAATAGAAAGATAAAGTGAAACCCAAGCTCCTTCTGGCCTTACTTTTATAGTCAGCATGACTTTGGCAGAAAGAGAAGCTTAAGTCAGCTGTACTCAACTTCTCTTAAGTAATAACCCAAATATCACGAACCTTTTGCTTGTTTCTTTCACACAGAGAAGCTTCCAGAACCCTATTGAATTAATTAGAATAGGAAAGATCTCTACACATCAGATCAATACTTTCTGTACTAAGAAATGCAAACGGACATATATTACAAATTTAGGGTTCATTTCCATGCTCCTTGCTTCCAGAATAAATCCATTCACAAATAATATGGGAAAGGAGTGTTGCCAGTGGGCGCTTCTAGACTTTTGCTATTTTGGGTGGGATTCAATCACATCCCTGCAAATGTGGGTAACTCAACTGTTGTTGATTTGGATCTCCTGTGCAACAAACTCAGTTCTCCCCAAAGATCGGACTATTTGCAATAAGGAAAGTGATGGGGACGTGCACTGGAAAGCATGGAGTAGCACTAACGTCCCCACAAACAAATATTATTGTTCATTAAATAGTTGATGCCATTTCCAGGATGAACATCAGTGATGGCTTGTGCCTATTGGAAGGCAGGCAGAGCAGCAGTAGGTGGCGCCAGAGCCATTGACAGGCAAAGCCAACAAATTCTTGTTTCGTCCCCATCTTCCTCCTCCCTTCTGAATTCTACAAGTTGCAACACAGAGACTCACAGCCAGGGCCGCCTCCTGGACTTGCTTGTAAGTAAGGGATGCGGGTGGTGCTGTGGTCTAAACCACTGAGCCTCTTGGGCTTGCTGATCAGAAGGTCAGCAGTTTGATTCCCCGCAATGGAATGGGGTGAGCTTTCATTGCTCGGTCCCAGCTCCTGCCAACCTAGCAGTTTGAAAGCATGCCAAAAGTGCAAGTAGATAAATAGATACCGCTCCGGCGGGAAAGTAAACGGTTTTTCCGTGCGCTGCTCTGGTTTCAGTGTTCCACTGCGCCAGAAGCGGCTTAGTCATGCTGGCCACATGACCTGGAAAAACTGTCTGTGGACTAACCCCAGCTCCCTCAGCCTGTAAAGCAAGATGAGCGCCACAACCCCAGAGTCGTCTGCAACTGGACTTAACTGCCAGGGGTCCTTTACCTTTACCTTTTTAAGAAGGCAGGCAAACGGGGGCTGGCTGAGGACGACAAAGGTTGTATGAACCAGCCTCCATGAATGCATGCTCAATAAACAAGTTTCCTGGGAATGTCCAGTGAGTGAGATTTCTCCACTGGCTTCCAAGCCAGGGGGGAGAGTGGGAGAATCTCACTCACTGGCAGCCAGACTCCAATCATACCGGTGTCCTTCTCACTGCATCCTCCCTTAATAGCCAGTCATGATCAGTTTCCTTTCAGCCTCATCCTCAGGACACACACACCCCGCAGGGAAAACATGGTGTGAAACTGATGACATCTTTAATGGTATCTTAAGCAATGCAAAAAAGATCAGGTGGTTGAGTGCAGCCATGACATCAAAGTCCTCTCTAACACCTTCCTTTTTGTGAAAAATTGAATTCCATGTGTGCTCGTGTGACGTTGAAGAGAGACTGAGTTGAGAAATAAGATATAGGAATGTATTAGATAAAATGTAAAGAAATATACAATAATAAGAGTACATTCATTTGTAAAAAAGGAATATACAATGTGATAGGCAGGAAGTCCAAAGTGTTGGTACATATATGATTTTGGAATAGTTTTTGTCCTTTTCTTTAGGTATATAAACTTTGTATATAAACTTTGTATACATGCTGAAAATTATATTATTATAAGCCTTGTGATGTAATATTTACCGATGTAACATAAGAACGTTAATAAATAAATAAAACTCCAAAAAGAAAAAAGAAAAAAAAGAAAAAAAGAATTCCATGTGTGCTTATTATTATTATTTTTAAAAGAAAGAAATACACCTCTGCATACCTTAGGGTTCCCTTGGATATGCAGAAATCTCTTTCTTGCTTCTCAATGAGCTCATTTTGTATCCAAAGCAGTTGGCAGAGGACTTCTAACTTTTAGAGGTGATGATCAGAAAACAGAGCAGCTCCCATTTTTACCAAAGAATGGCCCAAATTCTATCACCCGTCAATCCAATTCAAAAGCAGTCATAACGTTTGGCTTTACTTGGATAATTCAGACATAAATATATATTCCAAAGAACAATAGATTGTATAGGCTCTAGCATTTGGTAAATGGTTATTAAATCTAGGCATTTACAAAAGCATTAGGGAAACATCCTTGGTATTTATGTGCCATTTTATTTCCTTCTAAGTGAAATGCCGAATCCATACAGTTTTACAATGAAGATGATTATGGCTACTAGACAAGGAGGCCTCCTGGGAAACAAAAATATCAATAGCATGTTTAACTACATGAACTTTTTTTTTTTTTTACATTATTAGTTCTGCTGTGCAATACTCTCAGAAAGCTAATGGCATGATTTTGAAGAAGCTTCCTAGAAAAGCAAATAAGCTTCAGGGCTCCCATTGACCACACAACTCATCTCAGAACTCTGGCATTATAGCTATGGAAACTGCTTTTTTGCAACTTTGAAATCCTAGGTGGTATGCAAATATATTAATATGACATTTTCCTCCTCCTCAGATCTGGAGCTCCGTAGGCACTCTGGGGGTCTATGGTAGACCAATAGGATGGTATTGCTCCCTCCATTGATGTAAAAGGAGAATGAAAGGCAGCACAGTTTTGTTTTTGTATTTTTAGGCTCCTGCACCTATATACAAGGATGTGATGACTTATTTGATTTAATTTAGTTCATACACTTACATGTCAGCTAGTTTTGGTTCCCTCAGTTTCTCATTTTTCCATTCTTAATTTCAGTTCTTCATATTTTGCAGTAATTATTACTTTATTTTTAAGGAAAAAATTCTCCAAATTAACACATTTCTATATGTTGAGGGGACGCAGGTGGCACTGTGGGTTAAAGCCTCAGCGCCTAGGACTTGCCGATCGAAAGGTCGGCGGTTCGAATCCCTGCGGCGGGGTGCGCTCCCGCTGCTCGGTCCCAGCGCCTGCCAACCTAGCAGTTCGAAAGCACCTCCGGGTGCAAGTAGATAAATAGGGACCGCTTACCAGCGGGAAGGTAAACGGCGTTTCCGTGTGCGGCTCTGGCTCGCCAGAGCAGCGATGTCACGCTGGCCACGTGACCCGGAAGTGTCTCCGGACAGCGCTGGCCCCTGGCCTCTTAAGTGAGATGGGCGCACAACCCCAGAGTCTGTCAAGACTGGCCCGTACGGGCAGGGGTACCTTTACCTTTACCTTATATGCAGTGTTGACTAATGTACACATTTTCCCCAAGAGTATGCATTTTTGTGTTATTTTGAAGGATAGTTGTGTTTTGGCATATTGTTCTGGAAAGTGCAAATTTGATAAATCTGGCTTCACATTTCTCCCCCAACCTTATACGTCACTGATATCAAACAAGATATCAAGGCAGTTTACAATCACTGCAGCAACCACTTAAAATATTGTGATATTTTGTGAGAGGAAGAGAATAATTCCGCACAGTGCTGTTTTCTAGAAAAAGAGGGGCCAGAACTCACTATGAACACTGCCTTCGTTCTCTTAGAATGGCAATGTCAATCACCTAAGAGATGCTGGAACTGAGTTTCAGTGAGTTCCAGATGGGGGAAAAAGCCCTGATTCTGCACATCATCTTCCTTTTAAGCTTCTCATTGCACTGACATGGATGGGAAAGGCATTGTTGGCAGAGAGCATCTCCTTGAGGCAAGAAACTGTTAATTAAGCTGAGGACTTGCAAAACACTGCACTAATATTTATTTACTTTTATTTAACAAAATTTAGATAGTGCTTAAAAACCTGTAAGCAATTTGCATCAACAATATGTAATATTTATAACTAAAAAATATCGACAATATGTAATATTCATAGCTAACCTGTGAAAACAAGTTGACAAATAAAATTGATCAAGATGCAGATAAAAACAGCCATTTTAAAACAAACGTACCGTATTTTTCCATGTATAAGATGCCCCCATGTATAAGACGATCCCAATTTTTTTAATGCCAAATTAAGAAATTAAGTTGTTTGGCTTTTTGGGGGGTGGGGGAGGTCACTTCCGCCAATTGCTCACCTACCTGCCCGCCACTGCCAATCGTTTGCCATAACCAATTGTCTGCCCACTCGCCTCCACCAACAGCCCACCCGCCCACTTGCTGCAGCTGCCAATTGCCTGCCCGCCTCACCACAGCTGCCATTTGCCTTCCGAACTTCCACAGCCACAGCCAATCACCAGCAGGCCATGCCACAGCCACCAATCACAGGCCACCAATCTCCTGCTTGCTGCTGCCATTAATTGCATGTCCCCCTCTGCATTCACTATCTGTGTACAGTGGTACCTCAGGTTAAGTACTTAATTCATTCCGGAGGTCTGTTCTTAACCTGAAAATGTTCTTAACCTGAAGCACCACTTTAGCTAATGGGGCCTCCTGCTGCCGCGCCGCCGGAGCCCAATTTCTGTTCATATCCTGAAGCAAAGTTCTTAACCTGAAGCACTATTTTTGGGTTAGCGGAGTGTGTAACCTGAAGCGTATGTAACCTGAAGCGTAGGTAACACGAGGTACCACTGTATAAGGCAACACCCAATTTTTGCTATTTTTGTTAGCAAAAAGCATCGTCGTATACACAAAAAATACAGTAATAACTAGATTAATAAATTATATGTCTGGGAAGGCTTTTCTACACAAATAAGTTTTTCACAGTTACCAAAAACAATGAATTGCGGGCACCTGTCTAATATGAATGGGCAGGGCATCTCAGACAGCAGGTGCTGCCACATGCACGGATCAATTACTTGCAAGTGCAGAACGAACATTGTAAACGTGCCAATTCCACAGTCTGAAACTATCAGATGCACCCCTGTAACGTAAGGCGATACCTTCAGTGAAGTGGTCCCAAGCTCTAACACTTTGCATTTGCATACCCTCCGACATTTCTCTGATGAAAACAGAGACATCCTATTGGCCCAGTACTTAAAAGTGCTGCATCGGAATTCTCAATTTTAATGCTCTAGGCTGCACTGTGGTGTTGCATGTGACAGGGCAGAGCTGCTCTCTCGGCATCTTACCTGGATGGTTTTGGAGTGGAGCAGGGTGCACTGGCTGGAGAACCAGGTTGGTGACAGAGCTCCAACCAGTGTGACTGTGTGCTCCCCATCCCTTGTCTATTGACTTTTTAAAGGTACTGAAGCCCTGCCCACTTTTATCTCCAGTCAACCCGCTGCCCTGCTTTCTCAGACAATATAGGAATACAAAAAAAATTTGCATTTATTTATTTATTTATTTATTTTACTTTTAAAGAAAGGCAAGACTGTTTATGGGCAGAGCACATGGGAGAAAAACGAGGGGAAGAGCGGAAGCCTAGACGTGAGTAAGACACAAAATAGTATCCTGTTCTGGAATGCCCTGAGATACAAATATGTCTAAGCTTATCATTTGTCCTGAAATTTTAGAATTTCTACAGTCAAATACAGCTGTGGTTCCCATTCCCTAAGCAAAATGATGCCACCAAGTGGTTGCTTTAAGATATCATGTCTGCTGTGTTGGAGGAGAATTAACAGGGTGGAAGGACCTGTAAGGGCCTGCATTTTTTTGACATAACCATGTTGAGTAGACTATGCTAATCCTTTGGTTAAAGCCCAGAAATCATATCGTCAGAAATCAACTGGAACAATGGAGCATTTTAACTTAACAATGCTAAGGTAGACAGGATGCTAGGGCATATAGATTTGCAGGACATATAAATTTGATTGACTTAAAAGAGTCAAAGCACAACACATATAAAAAGTATACTGTGGTTACCAGATCTAATTGTATATATGCCATCTTAAACCATATGGGGCATTAAGAGGCCATTTTTAATAAGAGGTTTTTTTTAATAATCCATTTCTCTCACACACACCCATTGTAGTGACTGAATCTTATTTTCAAGGCTTCCAAAGTCCAACATGGCCAAGGAAAACGTTCAGAGCATGCTCACAAAAAGCACCATTGATTATATTTAGATTTGATTTTCTGGTCCATAGAGCTCATCCGTTCTGTATACTCGCTGAGAATCCAGTTTTGTGGTTCATATTTGGCCGCAGTAGTCCCTATACGTGCACATTTGAATATGACCCAATTCACTGTTGCCCCTCCCTATGAATGTTTCCTTGTCTGTCTGCACTTTGCGCGTTTGCCAACACCTTCTCATTAGTTAATTCCACTCCTTCTGTTGCAGCGCAAAATGGGAGTGCATGTAGGCTTTTGCTTACCTGCTTACACACATCTTTTTTAATGTTTCTGCCCAATACCAGACTTCCATTTTATTAATCCCCTTTGAGCATGCACAAGTGGCTATTTTTCTCTGTGTGCTTGAATTGTAAAGAAATTTCCTGCTTCAGATTAGTGCTAAAGTACGTATCTGCTCATAGATCATCTTGAATCTACACCCCATGCTATTTTGAATCAGCAGTAATCTTTGGTATGGACAAGCTCTTGGTCTTCTCCCAGATGATCTCTGTGCGAACACAGAGTATGGGGAATAGTCAAGTTTCTATTGTGTTGCTAGTGAATATGCTTACTGGTATCTTCCATGTTAGTTTCACTTCACATTCATCAAGGAGCTAACTTTCTTCTATATCTTTTGAGCCTATTTATTCCCACCAAGAGAGCTTGGCTGAGTTTGCATGACTCTTTTTGGCAAGGAAATGTCAGCACAAGATGATAGTTCACTGCTATTCTTCTGTGGTTATTCATACTTGTGCCTGCCTCCTCTGTGATAAAGTTGAAATTTGGCTGTCTAAAATGCAGTTTATGATAATTCCACTTCTCGAATCTTGACTATACCAGACTCAAAGACTAACCATGGAACAGTCAGTTTGTTGCCTAGCTTTCAATGGAAAACATGATATTTATAATTATATTATTATATTATATTATATTATATTATATTATATTATATTATATTATTACTATAAACAAGCAGCTTGTGGGGAGGGCCAAAGTAAGGGGCTGTCTTTGTTGGACTCTATTATTTGCACCCTAGAATGAACATAAAACATGTTCAAAGAGATGAATTAGTAAGGGAATGCCATTCTCTAAATTGTTGTTTGACATTGGTAAAGGGAGAGTGAACACCCTCCCCTCCCCTCATCAAATAGCCTTTTTGTCAGCAGTGGTAGGATCCAGCAAGACACTGGGTATATTCCACTAATCCATAAGTGAGTGAACAAGTAGATAGTTCAGTGCTCTTGACACCTACGAAAACATTATCAACTGGAAGAAAGAGAGATGGGGCCATCTAATTGTATAATATTGGAAGAATACATGCATAATTATAGAGTTGCCGTGACAGCTGCTTACAATGTCCGCTATCATGCGCTGTGGGTGGTAATTTATCTTTGGGTTTCCCATTCATTTGTATAGGGAGCAGCAGGGGGTGGTCTCCTGGCATCCCATATAATGGCAGACATTTTAAGAAAGTACTATTGTAGATGCTCCTGTTTTAGACAGATTTCACACGTGCCACTTAAAACACTTTTGAGCCTCTCTCCTGCTGCTGGTGTGCATGTGTGAAAGAAAGAAATGCAATTTTAAATGCACTTTCTGTTTCCTAAATCAGTTGATGGAAAAGGTGCATTTGCAATCACATTTTAACTTTCCTGAGCACTGTGTGTGTTTGTGTGCACACTTATGAACACATGCGTTCTACTGAAAACACATTTATTCCACTCTTCCCCTATGGAGTTGCATATATTTCTCCCCACAACAATGCCTACCATATTTGTGCATTGCCTTCCAACGTTAATGGTGCTCATTGTCCTTGGCCATGACTAGAGAAGACAAAATGCCTTAGACCCTCCCACAGTCCCTCTGAACTCAATGCAATTTACTTTTGAGAAGACATGTGTAGGATTGCACTGTTTAACCTGCCATCCCTAGGGAAGGGTGGGCAGGCACTTGCCAGGGTCCTTAAGAGAGGGAATTCTATAGACATGGATCCATTGCGGAGGAAACCAAGTTTCAAGCAGCTGCTGAAGATACATCAGATATAAACCATGAACACTAGATGGCTTTACAGGGGGATAAGACAATAAGGAAATCTGGCTACTAGTCACAATGGTTATATAGTTCCTTTGATATCAGAAGAAGAAGAAGAAGAGTTTGGATTTGATATCCCGCTTTATCACTACCCGAAGGAGTCTCAAAGCGGCTAACATTCTTCTTTCCCTTCCTCCCCCACAACAAACACTCTGTGAGGTGAGTGAGGCTGAGAGACTTCAGAGAAGTGTGACTAGTCCAAAGTCACCCAGCAGCTGCATGTGGAGGAGCAGAGACACGAACCCAGTTCCCCAGATTATGAGTCTACCGCTCTTAACCACTACACCACACTGGTTCTCAGAGGCAGTATGCCTCAGAATACCAGTTGTTGGGTATCTTGAGAGGGCAAAGGTTCTTGTTCTTATGTTCTGCTTGTGGCTTCCAGTTGCATCTGGCTGGTCACTATGATAACTGAATGCTGAACTTGATTGAAAGCAGCCCTGTATTGGGAAGTTTTTAATGTCTGATGTTTTAATGTGCAGTTATTATGCCCAGAGTATCTGGGTCAACCCATTCAGATGGGGAAGGAGGAATAAGTAATATATGATGACGTTGTTGATAAGGATGTCTGATGTCTGATCTAGCAGCATTCTTCGTAGGTCCTTATGTAGTATCTCAAGCTAGCAACACCTTTTAGATACGTGCAGAATTTTTTTCATAGAATGCAATTCCCAGTCACTATCAAGTAGCATCCAAAGTGCTTTGGGAACTCCACTGACTTCAAAAGTAACTTGAACTGGAATATTATGTTGTTGACTACTCCTGAGGGGGCTGGGATAACCATATTCCTACTGAACATGATGCACACATATTCTTCCTTACAGCCCATCCTCCTGATACAGTTATTTCTCACAGGTATGAAATCTCTGGTATGCACACGGCATTCCCAGATATAAAAGGGCTGTACCATTCACATTTCAGTAAAGGAAATGATCCTCACTTTCAGTCATATTCTTTCTCTCCCCCCCCCCACCCACACCCCAGGCTCTGTTCACAGATGGTTCTGGAATGAGGTTATGTGCAGATCAAAAGCTGTCTAAAACAGCATATTTGCTGAATATGCTTTCACAAAGAGCTATTCCGACGGAAAACCTTATTTTTGAATCAATGATCAATACATTAATGAGCCACCCTGAGCAATTAATTCATGAGACCTTTTAAATTCAAACAACAACATTGTTTGAGTGTACAGACCACCTGTTTGTAGTTTGACTTTAAAATAAATTCTTCTCCCCAATTCACATATATTTTTCCCCCTTCTCTCAATTAAGACTCCTCTACAAATATAACTTCGTACGCCAGTGCATGTGTCAGAGTGTCTCCTTTTGCTTCCTTAATACATAGGGGTATACAAAATGAACCACAGGGTAGGCAAACAAATAGTGATTATAGCTTCAGAAATGACATCTCCTATATAATGCCTCATGGTGCCTCACAATATATACTCTTTATCTCTTCAATTTCCATCCACTTCTTTGTTAATAAGCACTGAGCACAAAGCAGAACAAAGCCTTAACCCTAGAATTATTCTGAGCCTACTGTGGGCTGCTCTCACTCATTCAACCTTTACTGTCGTAGTAGCAGCATCTACAGGGTCAAGTATTGTTTCAAGTCCTATCCACTCTCATTTAAGTTGCTGTGTGTCAGTACATTGAGTGTTCTTTCTTTTTTAAAAAAAATAAATAAATCTATATTTTCCTCTAGATTTGTTCATTATTTATGGAGCTTTAAATCAAAGTCCCTGTTCTATCTGTGCTACAGAGACGTGTGTGTGTGTGTTTGGTGCTTCAGTGAAACAAATGATATTTAAAAAAAACATTTTGGTATGTTTTATATACGGCAGAATCTAATCAAAATAAACTAATTTATCAAGAGTCCTATTAATTTGTAAACCTTTGCAAGGAACTAGGAGACGGGCTTTTTATTTATTTATTTATTATTTATTTATTTAGCATCTGGGGCAACATTGGTGTTTTTTTGTTTTTGCTGTATTTCCCAAAAAACCCCTGAAAACTCACGCTTTAATTGTAGACATGTTACAATTCTTTATTGTATAGTACATAAAGTTAATGAAATGCTCATGAACAGATAGATCATGATGTTCAGGCTGATTCATTATAAACTGCATGCCTCATTTACATGGGTTTCAGTCTATTTTTCTGAGAGATGGAGAAGCGTGAGTCTCTTCTGCAATCAGATGCACTCGTTCCTCTTGCATGCAACTAATCATTTGCATGATGCCAGCAGAAGAATTAGATAAAAGAAAGCTTCAAGATGGATGGAGAAAGCATAAATGAATAAAATGAATAGGCAGCACTTCCTAAGTGTTGTTCATATTTTCTGATCAAACTGGAGCAGAACAGGAGGAAATGATGCTTTTCAAGACAAGACTCTGGTTCCCACCTTTGCTCATATGTGCTTACCTTGTGCGTACATAACATGGCTTCCCTTCCCAAGACCATGTGCAGCCATATGGGTACCTAGAACATTGGAATGAGCAAACATCCTCACTGAATGGGAGCTGCTAGTTGTGATGTCTATAGCATCTCCAGTCTCTGAATATCAGTTGTTGGGGATCGTGAGCAGTGCTATTGTGCTCATGTCCCGCTTGTGGGCTTCCCATAGGCATCTGGTTGGATACTGTGAGAATGGAATCTTAAACTAGATAGGCCTTTGATCTGATCCAGGAGGGCTTTTCTTAAAACCTTGTGTTCACATCACCTTCTGCATATGGAGCTGCTATCCTATTGAAGAGAATGCAAATATCCTTGTAGGTAGGGGAGTTCGAGATGTGCAGCAGAGCTCTCCCATTTGGGGAGACAGAATACAATCTCTGTGAGTGGTTGGGTATGAGCCATTAATGGTTTTCAGTCTGGTTCAGCACCTGGATTTTATTAACTGTACAACATAGTTTCAGCACAGATTCTGCAGCTAGCATTATCAGAAATTCCACAAAAAGCCAGTTTGGTATCAGTTTTATAAAACTCCTAAAGCTCTCTTACCATTGTTTAGTAACATGAACTTCAACTGCACAAGCACATATCCCTGGCGTTCCCTCTCTTGGCATATAACATTTATTTGAAGAGATATTAAGATAGAAAATGCACACCTGAAAGTTCAAAGCTAGGGGAAAGTTAATGAAGTAGCACATACTTCTCATTATCCATGTAGTAAAAGACATTTTTGATTTTATGGTTTAATAGTATTTTTATTTCCCATTTCTGGAAATTGTGAACATGTATATGAATAAAGCAACAACAATGTTAGAAATGTCTGCTGCCTTATGCTGTGTTTGCTACTAATAACATTTCTCAAACTTTTAAGGTTACACAGTTTAGAATATAAAGAATCTTCTTTAAGGGAGGGGGAATTTTCATGTGCTTTTCTTAGTCCACATTCCTTTTATCAATCCAGCTGAACATTCCTCTTCAGCCCAGAACATATTTCTTAACTTTTACCTGATATAACCACAAGTGAATTGCATGTGTGAGCCTCAGACCTGGCCATTTCAGAAACAGGAATAAATCTCCTAGGCTCCCTCCCCATTTGGTTTTGATCCCTGGGGCCAAAAGCTGAGCTATTTGGAGACTCCAATCTTTCTTTTTCTTTTGTCTCATTTTTGCCTTTTCCCAGAGGGCTGTTAGACAGTAAGGTCAATATTTAGGCAAGGAACTAAAATGTATTACCATCTGTGCATAATGGCATATTTATAAGCTGTATAGGTCCTCAGTTTTCTTCCACCTATGTTCTTCAACTATTTTCTGGAGGACTGTGTATCAATAAGGATCAGCTCTTTTTAGGAGGACTTTCTGTAAACAAACAGTGGTGAAGCTTACTATGGTGACTGATTGCAGCAGCCTTTGGCTATAAGCAATAAATTTGACTGACTGACTGACTATGGTGACTGTAACATCCAGGAGGTAAATCTCCAGGGCCTGAGGAGCTGCACCTAAGGGTACTTAGGGAGTGTGTGGATGTAATTTTAGAGCCTCTGTCTAGAATATTTGAGAATTATAAGCAAACAGCTGAGGTCCTTGTGGGCTGGACATGAGCAAATATTGCCCCCATCATCAAAAAGGCGGGACAAGGGAGACCCGGGTACCTATTGACTGGTGAGCGTGAAATCAATAGCATGAAAAGTCATAGAGCAGATCATTAAGCAGTCAGTCTGTGAGCACTTAGAAAAGGATGGTGTGGTTACAAAGACCCAGCATGGGCTTCTCAAAAACAAGTCATGCCAGAAAATGTGTTTTTCTTCTTCTTTTTATATAGAGTTCCAAGGTTGCTGGGTCAGGGGAATGCTGTGGGCACAGTGTATTTTGATTTCAGAAAGGCTTTTGACAATGATATTCTTCTGGAGAAGCTGGTAAAATGTGGGTTGGATGAGATAACTGTTAGGTGGATTTGTAGCTGGTTGACTGACTGAACCCAAATAGCGCTCTCTAACGGTTCCTCATTATCCTAGGAAGAAGTGACAAGTGGGGTGCCACAGGGTTCTGTCCTGGGTCCGTTGTTGTTCAACATCTTTATAAACAAATTGGAGGAAGGTATTGAGGAGGTGCTCATCAAATTTGCAGATGATACTAAACTGGGAGGCGTAGCCAATGCTGCTGAAGACAGTATTGGGATTCATGATGACCTTAACAAGTTGGAGAACTGGGCCCAAACTAACAAAATGAATTTAAATAGAGACAAATGTAAGGTTCTGCACTTGGGCGGGAATAACCACCTACACTAATAAAAGATGGGGGACACCTGGCTTGCCAGTAGTACATATGGAAACAATCTAGGCGTCTTAGTAGGCCACAAGCTTAACATGAGTCACCAGTGTGATGCAGCAGCCAAAGAAAGCTAACACTATTCTAGGATGCATCTAGTGTCCAAATCAAGGGAACCAATAATACCACTCCATTCTGCCTTGGTGAGTCCACACCTGGAGGTATATTGATAAGTTTGAGCACATGCAGAGTAGGACGATCAATATGATCAAGGGTCTGGAAACCAAGTCTTATGAAGAACAGTTGCAGGAATTGGGTACGTTTTCCAGCTTATCAGGTAATCTCCAGTGAGAAGACCAATCACAATGGATGAACTTATCTGAAGAAAGGCTTTCCCATTATGACCAACCATCACTGAAGGTGTTCTGTGTCTTCTTTAGGTTTCCCATTCAGTTTGCACAGAACAATTGTGAAGCCCCATAAACTTGGCCAGCTCCCTGTGTGAGCTGAATGCACAAGCTTCCAGACTCATGCCTAGAAGACAAATCATGACCCCGTAGTTGGGAAGTTTGAAAACCACTTGCTTAGACAAGTATTACCTGCCAATTTTAATGCACAGGATTCATTTCCAAGTACATGTATTTAGTATCAAATCCCTAGTCAAAACCTATTTGTTTAGATATACATCTCAGCATCACATGAATCATAGTTTCATGCAAATACAATAAGAAAGGTCAGGGGCTTCCTTCTCTTTAATGCAAGGTGACCCACAGAGGCTGATGGGATATTATTGTCTGTTCCAAAACATTGAGGGTTCCAGTGACCAGCATTATTTGGCAAACGCATATGGATGCATTGCCAGTGATGTTATTCTAAAAACTCTCCTGTCTTTAAGACAAAATACCATCTCTGAAGAATCAGGTGTCAGCACATCCTGACTTCTACTGATCAATTACAGCTGTAGACTAGCAGCAAATTTACAAAGAAATTTTTTATTCCTTAACAGTGCGATGTCTCTGTGGCTGCAAAGTAAGGGGAGAGGCAAGTGGTTGCATGAGAAATTAAAATAAGCAGAATAAAAGAATAAACAATGAAAACTATCTTTTCCATCTTCGGAAAGAATTGAAAGCAAGAAGATCAAAGCAGACCTGCTTGTTTTAGTAGTTGTCCAGCCAATCAGTTCCATTTCCCTGCAACAACTGTATAAACACATATCCCTCCAAATGAATGCTTTGTAGAACCACCTGCACTCAACTCAACACTGAACCTCGTGACATTTCAAATATTCTCATGAGAAGTCTCTGTCTTTCTCATAAAACAGGATATAGTGTTGCTCAGCAGACTAATAGAACACTATTTTCCTAATGGGTTATTGCAGTTCAAGCTACATATTTTTACAAGCCATGTTTTCAGAGTTTCTTAAAGACCCATCTACAAGTCAGACCAACTCATGTAGTTTAAAAGGAAAAGAAACTTTAGGGGTGTCCCCCCCACTTTCATGGTGTCTACTCCCCATGAGTAGCATAGTGCAAAGAAAATGTATTGCACACACTGTTGATGCACACATTCACACTGTGAAGATTTCAATGGCTCCAGCTTCTCCAAAATATCCCACTGCGGTTCTGAAAATGTACAAAATACTTTGCCATGTACTCCTATGCATGAGAATGGGGACTGTGTGGAAAACTAGCTATTTTTTTTATGTTGAATCAGTCTGTAAAGCATGTGCTGTACCACTGTATCTTTCCCCATTGTCCATAAGCTTGTGTTCAAGAGGAACCATCACTCAATCCACAATTTTGCCATGTTTGGGATGACCTACAAATGATGACTTTGACATGGAGGTGGCCAAATGAATTTCATATTGCATTTTCTTCATGAAGGGGCACATCACGTTTCTTCACTTTTACTATGCTAAAGTGTGTGTGTAAATGCATGTATTAATGGAAAAAACATACAAAAATGTCACTTTGCAAAAAGATGTAGATTGGGCAAGGTTGCGTAGAACATTGTGAAGATTGGAGAAATTCACACTAAAATGCAGATTAATTTTCATGAGGACTTTATTTTTTACTAAGCAGAAACTGATATGGAAATATGGAGAACTGGACTTAAGAATGGGGGGAAAAATTATTCTGTGAACTGCTCTGAGACCTCCAGATATAGGGTGGTATATAAAGTCAATAAATAATAAAATAATAAAAATTTAAAAATGGGAAGCTCAAATTGTCAGATTCTTATATCCCTATGACAACAGTATCATTAGACTCTGAGAACGATCATTTCTCAGTGGGCTGTGCTTAGCCTGTCCCCTGATTTTGGATTTTTTAATCAAAATTATATTTGTACTTCTGCAAACCTTGGAGTTTTCCCCAAGTTTGCTGATTCCTCTTTCTTGTGTAGTGGTGGTACTCTTTTGACCGCATAAGTATCCACACTCCTATACAGTGGTACCTCAGGTTAAGTACTTAATTCGTTCCAGAGGTCCGTTCTTAACCTGAAACTGTTCTTAACCTACAGCACCAATTTAGCTAATGGGGCCTCCTGCTGCCGCCGCAACGCCGGAACATGATTTCTGTTCTTATCTTGAAGCAAAGTTCTTAACCTGAAGCACTATTTCTGGGTTCGCAGAGTCTGTAACCTGAAGCATATGTAACCTGAAGTGTATGTAACCTGAGGTACCACTGTATGTACCTTGGAAATAAAGGGGATGATAAATACTTCCTATGTGGTGTCTTGGAACCAATGGAGTTCTTTCCTCACAGGGCTATGATTTCAGAATTTCATCTTGCCGGCAGTTTAATAGCCATTAGTTTTTATCTCCAAAATCTTCTTTAAGTATAACAGCTCCCAACACAGAGATACAACCTCTTCTGATGAGCTATTGAATGTATTAAGGGTACAATACTATGCACACTTACTTGGAACTAAGTCACATTAAACACAGTGGGACTTGCTTCTGAGTAAGCTTCAGCAAGATTGCATCATCAAGATGCCTTTTGTTGACACAGTTAGAACGTTTGTTTGTCTGCCTATATTTTATAGCTGTCAAGTCCTTTTGCTGCTTCCATCATTTTAATCATCTTTCTCCTTTGCTGTTTCTGAAATGAAAAGCTCTTCTGGGGGTTTTTTGCACATGAGTGTCACACACACACACACACACACACACACACACACACACACACACTTCTTGTATAAGGATTGGGTATGCAAAACTTCTATATCATAAATGCATTGATTCTCTCTTCCTTCTCAGCAGCTCTACCTCACCAGTCACCCATAGTCTATATTTCTGACAACAATTCTCTGGAAGCTAGATGGTGTGGAAGGGATTCCCTGAAACAGAGAAAAAAACACAAAACTATGGATATAGAGTAATTACTATCACACTGAAAGAGGGGAGGTACAATATCCTTTGTGAGGATTTAACTCTTTTTGAACAGCACCAGTGATAGAAAACTAATTTAGGGTTTTCTTTCTAAGAATTGTAAACAATATGTACATGGAAACAAAACAAAAAGTGGAGTAGACAAGAAAGAGACTTGTTAATCCAATGTGTTTAGCATCAGGAAAAATCAGAGAACAGTGACTATAAATCCAAATATGCTACCTCTTCTGTTTGTGATGTTTCCCTTTTTTGTCTGTTCCATTTTATTTTATGCTTTTGCATTGTCTCCAGTTTCACTTTTGGTTTCCCATTTTTGTTGTACTTGAGAATGAAGCCTGAATTGATGGATCGGCCCACATTTTGTTCCATTTATGGTGAAAGACATTAATCCTGATATATTTCTCTTTTTCCCCCTGCAGAAGGAAAAAAAATGCATACTGTCAAGATGCACTTTGAAAGTAGAGAGCGATTCTCAGTATTTAATGAATATATATATATATATTAGTAGAAAAAGCTAAGGATTGCTGCTTGGAAGATTACATATTTCTGGACAAAATCAATGATCATATCCCAAATACATTTTTAAAGCATCTTTTTCCTTCCATCACCTTGCCTGACAAGCTTCATGTATTTTATTTGTATGCAAGTGAAAGGCATTTTATTGTGTCTCAGAGGATATGGTATTAATGATCATTTGCTTCCTGCTGTGTGGCCTGTCATAATTTTGCAGAAGTAAGACTGACAGGAATAACAGCCAATCAGTATGTTAATATACCATTTGACAGTGGATAGTCAAGTCCGTTTTATGCAAGGTTATCCCACTAAACCCTTAATGTAATTTTCATTGGGAATGGGGTGGGGGGAATCCGCTTTTGAGAAGATCTGCAAATTGCTAGCTAGAAGTCATATATGGCAGTCAGATGTGTCTCTCAGCAGGTGTCTTCTGGGATTGGGGTAGTGATGAGGAAAGGCGTGGGGTTTTTTTCCTCACTGAAAGCCCAACAATCAATCTTTTTTAAATAAAAAATCTCCCAGCAATTTGTTATATCAATATCTTAACATGGAAAAACTCCTTGCAGAACCTAAGAATTAAACCCACTCACTGACAAGTAAATAGAAGGCAGAATCTTTAAAAATGATGGTGGAAAAGTCAAATGTCAAAAACCCCTACAGATTTCTCCAATGGGATGCCATTCATTCCCTCTTCAGCATTTCATTGTCTGCATCATTTTGCTCTGAGGCTGGCGGAAGGGAGGAGAAGGAAAAAAAAACCTAGCTAAAGACAGTTGTTACCAGCTCTGACATATAAATAGCCTAACATTTTGTTAGTCATTTTGTATCATGCAGCCCTTTGCTATACGTGCTCCGAGCCATACAAAGTGGGTTGTGAAAATTATTTCTGAGTGTTTGCACAGCACGCCAAGGCATGATTACAGAGAGGATTAGTGGATTTAGGTACTGATGGTCAGCTGCTGTCAGACAGCATGCAAAACATGCTGGAATCCTCTCCATAAAACCATTTTGTTGTTTGTTGTTGTTGTTATTGTTGTTGTTTAAAAAAGACTTCTTTTCCAACCAGAGAAATTATGGAGAGCCCCAATATTCCTGGTACAGATTTGGTAAACAAAAACCTTTGGTAGCTCAAGCTATCCACTTAAAGAAATAAACAAGTGAAGAGGAAGCAGAAGACATCTGTCTAATGTTCGGAATCTGACAAATAGGCCTGGACAAAACTGTTTCTGTTGGGCAAGCCATGGGTGTTTCACTGTAGCTGAGAAAATTGCTGTTCTCACCAATGAGATGCTGATCAACGATGTGTGATGTCTGCAGAATGGCCCAACTAGCCTGGATGGTTGGCCAACTTGCACGATGTCCCAACAACCTGTAACTCTGCATTGAGACAGACTTTTCCTTACTGCTGTTCCTAGAGTAATGGAACATCTCAGGGGTACAACCCAGTTGAAATGCACAGATTCCTCCCCCCAATGCAGTTTTATTGCCTTCCCATCCCTCTCAGCTTTCTTCTGGCAGTTCTCTCCTGCCAATGGTTGGCCAAGCAGTTCAGGGACACAGAGGCAAACATGCAGACAGGCATCTGGCATGTTGTTATAGCCTCCTACAGTACAGAAGCACTACCTTCATGATTTGAATGACAATTCACCTGCAGGGGTTAACACAAGCCTATAGCTAGGGATGAAGAATCACTTGTAAATGGATTTATATACACAATTTGGTGGTTTTCACCTGACTGAGCTTTAGAATGTCTCTTGCATTGAGGGCCTGTTTATGGTTCAGCTGTGCATTATTTTTTTTTTAAAGTTCAGTTGTTTGCAAAATTATGCACGTCCTATGCAGTACTGTATTTCTGCAGAATATATATTAATTATACATTGTTGCATATATCTGCTTATGTGCTGGGGTGTATATGCATAAAAAATTATATGTATGGTAATGAATACTATAACAAATATAATATGTGAAAATTGTTTGTCTTCTAGCAAACCTGGTAAAAAAAGAGCTAATTTTTCATCAAGATCAGGGGATGGGAATTAGAAAATAATTCTATGCAGATAGGATTGAAAACAAGATTTCCAGAAAATGCCATTAGTTTTTGTACCAAAAGTCATAGGGAGTGGATGCTTGGGGGCAGTTATCCAATATCAGTGATATTCCACCTTCTATAAAAAAGAAGAAGATATGGTTTAGATTCTTGTTGGATGCCTGGAGCTTGGCAGTACAGCAGATGTCTGCACACGGAAAAGGTCCCAGGTTCAATATATGGTATCTCCATGTAGGACTGAGAAAGGTTTCTCTTGCCAGGAAACACTGGGCTAGATGAGTCAATGGTCTGTATTTCCATCATCCTGGATGTCTTTAGTGTTGTACTGTACCTGGTTATGCACACGCCCAAGTTCAAAAGAACCCCCCCCCCACTATTAATAAAGTTTCTATATGATGAAGTGATGCTACTAAAGCATTTCCTACATATATTGTTTTGGGTCCGCTCCTGGAGAAGAAAAGAGAAGAGTAGTTTGAGAAGGTGAAGCTGCAATCCTAAGCACATCTCCTGCAATCCAACCCCTACAGGACATTGTGGGACTTCTGTCATGGCCTAAGCATGAATAGGACTGGGATGCACATCAACAATGTTACGCAACAGAATTCATGATCCTATTTATTTCTTAGCTTCCTGCTAAGCAATCCAGTGTTATACGCAAAAGTTTGAACCAGCCATTGCCAACTCACAAAAATGGGACAAAAATTTCAAATACAGTTTTGCAATGATTAAAAAGTCCACAATGCCTGTGCAAATGAGACATTTTTCCAAATAGCACTATAATGGTGCACTTTCAACTAAGATGAGAAATTGAGGCTACCAGAATAAAAAGAAAAAAGGCATAAAAATACAAAGACAACTTCAAACTTTAGCATCCCCCCTTTTTAATACTAAGATACAAACAGATAAAAAGCATATAATTTGAAAGTGTGCTGTTCCACTTTACCTTTCTCTCACATAATTGTGTTCAAACAACAATCTGAAAGGAATTCAGAGGCGAAAAATTGAACTGAACCTTATATTCCATTTCATTATAGATATCAGTGATTTTACTCCCAACCCGTACTGATATCAACACAGAACAGAACTTGATCCTTTATTTACGGCAACATCTGAAGGATTGGGATATATCACAAGTTGAAGATAAAAATTGCCAGAACACAATATATTTCCAGATGGATGGGGTATAAATAAAATAATAATTATTTTATTATTAAAAATAAAAATAGAAGTATTATTAATGAATGAATGCAAAAAAAAACCCCAACGTTGCAGAATTAGGTTACATTTCCAGTTCTTTTGTCATACAATCATCATCACTGGAAAACAACTAAGGAAGCTATGGGGGCGGGGTACCATTTTTTTATTTCATGTGCTGCACTCATTTCCGGAATTAGAAAGGGGGGCAGGCAATCAAAATAGACATTCAACTGAACCCCTTCTCTGGACAATTTCCTGAACACAGGAAGCTAACTTGACTTGTATTTTAAGCTGAAGCCCTGTAGATGTTTTGTTACATTTCTCATCAACCTCAGGCAGTATGGCCAATGTTCAGGGATAATAGGATTTGTATTCCAACAGAGTCTGCAGGGCTACAGCTTCCACATCCCTGTTGTGCAAGATAACCTCCAATTTCTAAAGGCAAAATGAGGGATGGTCTTGTGTCATCTAATACTTCTTTAGTCTGCCACTAGAACTCTCTGCCTGAAAATTCCACCCCTCCACTATCACATATTGCTGGAGGCTCTTCTTTGCCTGCTGTGTTGTTGTTGTGATGACACAGGGTATATATCCTGCACCCTGAGTGAAAGAACAGGCTGGTTAACTAGCTAACTTAGATCCCTGATTGTTTTCATATCCTGTGGCCTTCACCTAACCCCTGCCATCAAGTGAGCATCTTCACTTTTACTCATTGTTTCAACTAAAACAGCCTTTGATCCTCTCATTTTGTCACTGTCCCACTGGAGACACCAGCAGTGCAGTGAGGAACAGAGTTAAAACTAAGGGCTTGTTCAAACTTCCTCATGTCCTGCCACCTCCCTCTCCCCTGGAGAAAATCACTCTTTAGCATTCAATCAGAGCAAATGTGGATTGCTGTTTGTTCTGATTTATCAACAAAGAGCGAATTTTCTCTGCTCAGACCCATGCCTAAAAGGTATGAGACAAATGGAAGCTGGATGAGCCCTAAGGCATCAGCACAAGATTAAACCAGCAACAAATGTTGTTGTTTTTACTAATGGTTTAACAAAGCAGAAAACACTACTGTAATGATATTGTTGTGAGAGGGGGAAGGAGATTTTAAAACACTTTTAGCAGTTAACTGTAAGAGCTAGCAGGTTATGAAAATAACATGGGAAACACATCTAACTGAATCTAATATGTTGCCCTACTTCTCAGTAGTAGCACCCACCCTGTGGAACGTCCTCCCATCAGATTGCAAGGAAATAAAGAACTATCTGACTTCTAGAAGACATCTGTAGGCAGCCCTGTTTAGGAAAGTTTTTAATGTTTGATGTTTTATTGTGTTTTTAATATTCTGTTGGGAGCCACCCAGAGTGGCTGCGGAGGCCAGGACAGATGGGTGGGATATAAGTAATAAATTGATGTTGCAACAAAACTAATTTCATCTCACCAAAGGTTCTATCAGCAATGGTGTGGTTTTTTGCTTTCAGACTCAGCTTTTGTCCCTGGAGTCTGGGTCTTCTACAATACTCTCGGTTGTGACTTCTTTTTCTAGTTTCTAGCTTTTATGCTGACCGGCTAGGTTCACTGCTTAATGTGCATAATAAGAAGGCCCCGTGGATAATGTGCACATAATCCTTCCAGGAAGCTAAACTTTGGCTTTTATTTGACCTGTGCTATTTTTCTAGAAAAAGAGGTGCTGGAACTCACCATGAACACCTCCTTCGATCTCTTAGAATGGCAATGGTGCCTGCCTGAGAGCTGCTGGAAGTGAGTTTGAAAGATTAGCACAGCTCTCTGTATCTTACTCCCACCCCGATATCTTAGTTGGATTGTAGCAGCCCATTACTGCTATTCTGCATAGGCAGAAGGTTAGAAAGAGGGTTATTAGGTCCTTCCCTCATTTTGAACCTATGCTTGCCCCTGAAAATCCATAGGGTTAATCATAGCTTTGTTCCAATAGCTCTGTTAGGACTTTTCCATGGTATGATATGATATGATATGGTATGGCATGGAAAACTAAACTAAACTTCAATAATTTATAGCCAATTCCAGTAGGCTATGGCTTGACCAAGCTTATGTCCTGTTAATCATAAAACATAACAACATAACAACATAACATAACATAACATAACATAACATAACATAACATAACATAACAACATAACATAACATAACATAACATAACATAACATAACATAACATAACATAACATAACATAACATAACATAAAACATAACATAACATAACATAACATAACATAACATAACATAACATAACATAACATAACAACAATATACATAGTAATCTCACATGGGAAACACATATCTCTTTTCAAAGAAAGGACAATCCTTTGGTGCTTGCTGTTCCCAATGCACCTGTATTGGTACATTATGTGGCAATATTTTTGGCTTCCAATGATATATATATGTTTTAATGTTTTATGAGGTGTTTGCAATAAATGTGATTGATGATTTTCTGTAATTTCCTACTAGTAATTTACTATTTTGAAACACAACCTTTGAGAGATATTGGTTTCCAATCCAGAAAAGGCAAACAGGGTTTTGGTACTGTGAGATAGATGGTATTACTGCCAAAATATAAAAGAAAAACACTGCTTCCCCCTACAGTCCATTTGATTTTATTTATACAGTTTTTAAATATGTTAGCAATGTATCTTTCTTCATGTTTGCTAGGTTTAACATTTTACAATCAATTGCAGGCACATGTAGAAATACATTGCTGCTGCATCACCAGTGTCAGGGAACTGACATCAGAGTGAAAAGCGGAGGCAGGGCTCCAGAGCGATGCTGGAGAGGGAACCAGTCGGGGGGAAGGATTTCAGCGTGACACCAATAGAGAGGAGAGGGAGATGGAGGAATCGGTGTCAGGGCTCCAAGACCCTTCAACCGAAACCAGCGGAGAGAGCGCTGGCACGCCCTTGCCGTCCCCTTACTTGCGCAGACGCGTTCCGCGCAGGGAACATAGGAGGAGACTTGGGGTCAAACAGCTTTTATGCTGGAAGAGGTTCAAGAAACGCCCACTGACGGATTCTGCAAGTGACTAACAGGTCACGGAGGGCGAGCTCTAACCCTAAACATGGTTGAGCAAACGTTCTAACTGAACTGGGGGCAATTTACGGACGAGTAACCCACCCATAACCATTACAACCAGGCACAGATATAGCTTTAAGACACAGAGAGAGAGAGTCACCAAGGGTGAATAGCTATAATTATATTGGAGTGCCTTGGTGGAATCAGCCATTCTGTTTGTACATAGCGTATCTTTGAATTTGAATTCGTGTGCATGCACACTTCTCCAGATGGTATCTGAAGTGTGGAGATGGTATCTGAAGAAGTGTGCATGCACATGAAAGCTCATACCAATAACAAACTTAGTTGGTCTCTAAGGTGCTACTGGAAGGAATTTTTTTATTTTGTTTCAACTACGGCAGACCAACACGGCTACCTACCTGTAACTAGGGCTTTAAAGGTCCTCACCAACACTTTCACTTTTCCTAGTCAGCCTCTACTGCAGTCAGATGATCCAGAACTGTGCTAAATGTCCAAATGGTGTGACATGGGAGAAGGTTGTGTCCTTTTTTTCCGAAGGGCATGTCTGCATAGCACTTTATTTATTTATTATTTGCTTGATCTCATTTATGAATTAGGGTCTGCTCATGATACGAAACTGTTTAGGGTAATTAAAACAAAAATGATTGTGAAGAGCTTCAAAAGGGCCTCTACAGGATGAGTGGATCAGGTGGTAAAATGGCAAAATCAATTCAATGTAAACAAGTGGTAAGTGTTGAGGCAAAAACATCTTAATTTCAAAGATATGCTTGTGGGAACTGAACAAAGAGAGACTAACCAGGAGCAAGACTGTGGGACTGCAGTAGATAGCTTGATGATGATGTCGACCCAGTGTGTGTCAGTTGTGGAAATGGCAAATTCCATGCTAGGGACCATTAGGAAAGGAATTGAAAATGAAACTTCCAATATAATAATGTCATTGTACAAATTTATGGCATGACCTCGCTTTTAATACTGCGTATTGTTCTTGTTGCTTCACCTCAAAAAGAATATTATGAAGTTGGAAAGTGTTCAGAAAAAGGGCAACCAGAATGATCAAGGGAATGGAAAACCTCCCCTGGGAGGAAAGGCTGCAGCACTTGGGGACTTTTTAGTTCAGATAAAAGGTGACTAAGAGGAGACATGATAGAAGAGTATAAAATTACGCATGCCATGGATGAAGTGAATAGAGAATAGTTTTCCTCCTTCTCTCATAGCACTAAAGCTCATGTTTATCCAATGAAGCTGAATGTTTGAAAATTCAGGACAGACAAAAGAAAGGCTTTCTTTACACAGTGCACAGTTAAACTATGGAATTTGCCCTAACAAGAGGCGGTGGCAGCCACCAACTTGGACAGCTTTAAAAAAGGATTAGCTAAATTCATGGAAGATAAGTTGATCGATGGCTATGTTCTACCTCCACCTAACACTAGTTCCTGGAAACCACAGGAGGGGAAATTGCTATTGCACCAGGAGAGGACCTTTGTGAGGCCAAAATTTAACACTTCCAAATGAAATTTCTCAATTATGGGGCTTTGTAATTTTGTGCCCCCTCTGCTCAGTGCCCTGTTGGGAGGAACGACCTCCACCACCCTAAATCCAGTGCTGGTTGCAACCAGGTCCTGCTTGCAGGCATCCCCTGGGCATATGGTTGGCCACTGGGAGAACAGGATGATAGACTAGATGGGCTATCAGCCTGATCCAGCACTAGCTTTCTAATAATTATAATTATAATTAATTATAATTTATTTATACCCCGCCCATCTGGCTGGATTTCCCCAGCCACTCTGGGCAGCTTCCAACAAAATATTAAAATAAAATAGTCCATCAAACATTAAAAGCTTCCCTAAACAGGGCTGCCTTCAGCTGAAAGTCTGGTAGTTGTTCTCTTTGACATCTGGTGGGAGGGCATTCCACAGGGAGGGTGCCACTACTGAGAAGCCCCTCTGCTTGGTTCCCTGTAACTTGGCTTCTCGCAGAGAGGGAACCGCCAGAAGGCCCTCAGCACTGGACCTCAGTGTCTGCGCAGAACGATGGGAGTGGAGATGCTCCTTCACGACTGAGGCCGTTTAGGGCTTTAAAGGTCAGCACCAGCACTCTGAATTGTGCTCGGAAACGTACTGGGAGCCAATGTAGGTCTTTCAAGACCAGTGTTATGTGGTCTAGGTGGCCACTCCCAGTCACCAGTCTAGCTGCCACATTCTGGATTAGTTGTAGTTTCCCAGTCACATTCAAAGGTAGACCCAAATAGAGCGCATTGCAGTAGTCCAAGCGAGAGATAACCAAAGCATATGCCACTCTGGTAAGACAGTCTGCGGGCAGATAGGGTCTCAGCCTGCGTACCAGATGGAGCTGGTAAACTTTTCCAGACCTCTAACCTATGATCTTTTTAACTGGGTTAGAATCATAGAATCTTACTTCATTTGTTTCCATTTGAAACAGTCATAAACTCTATTTTTGAGCTCCATGGATGAGGTTTTAAGACTGTTATTGCACTTGATACAGTTTTCAAGAGGGGAGGGGGAGGCAGATCAATAGCCTGTTAAGAGTAAACAGAAAGCCCTGTGCTATAGAGTTGTATTAAATTTGTACCGTGTAATAGAATGTGATGCATCATCATCAGAAGGAAAGATCACATTAGTCATTTGGGTTACAAGATTTCATAAAAGCATGAAACACTTAAAACATAGCACCACACCTTTTAACAAACTTTTCAAAGGTGCTAGGAAGCAAACCAATTCAGGCAGCTACCTTGAAGTTGACGTTGAACCAACAATGAAGGACTTCCACATCTGTGAATTATAAATCACAGATTTCTATAACAATACATGTATTTTCATTTCTAGATTAATTCAATTAAGAGTAAATTTGTCCCTTTTTTGCCAAATAAATTGGATTTAACATATTAACTTGGGAAGACATGAGAACAAATTTACTAGGTTCATTAAGCTTAGTAAATTAAATTACAGAAAATTGTGCTTCCCAGTAATAGATTTAAGCTGTAATATTTAGCAAGTCTGCCAAAGGCAGCCATAATTCTCATGCAAATAGGTATTATAGTCTAAGAACAGCCACCTTGTATTTCGTAGCAATACAATTAGTTACCTCCGCTTTGCAAAACGTTCCCATTTTAAACAATTCCTCAGTGTCGAACCTCTTAGTGGAATGATGAATGGAAAGAGATTGACAAACATGCACATGAAACTGGTGCTTCAGTATTTAGATATTGACATTAAATATGCTTTAAAAAGCACTTTGGGCTGTATTCAAAGTAGACATAGAAAAGAGCCATTGGGGGAAAAACTGGACTTCAGGTAGTCATTGAACTGGCACAATGATCATGGCTGAGTGGAACCTGCTGCCATGATGGGATGGCAGTGAGGCCAGCTTGGGAGCCAACAGATCCCAGGCCAGTTTAGCTGCAGAAGCCTGATGGCATCATCTTCTTCCCATCCACACATTTGTTGGGCAGAAGGGACAACTTCAGTGGAATGACAGTGGCACTGGTCATCAGGTGGCGGCCAATGGGAGGCCAACAGAGGAAGATAGGGCTGGTGGAGGGACACCTCTACTCAATCCACCCTGCCCCTCTAGCTCAGTGTAGAAGCAGTCTGGGTTGCTTTGCCGGTCAGACACAACCCTTTAAACTTAGAAAAAATAAACAACTCACTCAGGTCACCAGCTAAGGGTCAAACTAGGTGCGACAAGATTGAAACTGATGTCCTTAGATTTTAAAACCTAAGTAGCAGCTTCCCAAGAACCTGCCATTTATCCTGCCCCTCCCACCCTCTCTCTCTCACACACACACCTCCAGTAAGAATGATGAATCCAGGAGAACTCACACACTACATAACTCCTTCAGAGGGAGGGCAACCCCATCCAGAACAGGCACTGATTCCCAGACCTGGAATCACTCAGCCGTAAGGCCTCCATCTAACTAGGGCTAACTAGGTTTGCCCTCATCCTGCATCCAAGCACCAGTTTAGGATCTGCACAGCTTCATTGGACTCATATGTTACAGTGAAATATAATCAAGTGCCCTTCTCTTATTTTTGACATCTCACTCCAGATAGCCCAGTGGCCACTCCCAATGGTTTCATATGGGTGATAAATAGTACTGGAGACAATTTGGAACTCTGTGGCACTCCATGGCATAATTGTAAGGCAGTCTCCCAGTGCCAGTTTCTTGAATCAGTCTTGTAAGAAGGAGCCAAACCACTGAAACACAGTGCCTCCCACTCCTAATCCTCAGAGCTGATCTAGCAAGTTACCACTGTAAAGGTAAAGGTACAGGTAAAGGGACCCCTGACCGTTAGGTCCAGTCGCGGACGACTCTGGGGTTGCGGCACTCATCTCGCTTTACTGGCCAAGGGAGCCGGCGTACAGCTTCCGGGTCATGTGGTCAGCATGACTAAGCAGCTTCTAGAGAACCAGAGCTGCACATGGAAATGCTTTTTACCTTCCCGCCGGAGCGGTACCTACTGATCTACTTGCACTTTGGCATGCTTTTGAACTGCTAGGTTGGCAGGAGCAGGGACCGGTTGCAGAGAGTTCAACACAGTTTCTTCAGGGTTGTACCCCAATCCTCCATCCTTCTTGAAATAAAGGTCATAAATCCAAGTGGCCAAGGTTGATTTGGTACCAAAACCAGGCCTCAAACCAGGCAGGTTTCCTCCAAGAGTGCCAGCCACCACCAAAGTCTACAGCAACTTCCATTGAGGAGTAGAATGTGACTACCTGCATTTCTTAGAAATGAGATCAACTGAGAGATTGTACACAACTTAATTGAGATACTTGGGAAACAGATTCTGCATTCCCCCCTCCCCCAAAAAATACAGTATGAAAAGGCACATACGTAAATGGGTTTCGGCAATGACCATGAATCTTATTAAGGGTTTGAGAGAATGTAGTTTAGCTCCAGTTCATATAAAATATTAACTCTCCCAGGACATACTCTTTGCTTGTGCAGCTGGGGCCCTCACTTTTCTCCTGCAGATGGGACAGATGAGTTAGCATATATTTTCTGGATCAATCAAAGAAAAAAATACAGTTTTATGCTTCTGTTTGTTGAATCAAGAAGTGAGAAAAGTGGGGGGAAAGCAACATTGGAAAGGATGGTAAGATTCCAATTTATTGAGTTTTCAGTAGCCAATGATGGAATGTGCTTTATACTTTTTCTAGCAAAACTATTTTTCAGACTCACAGACACACCTCAAAAGCACCAACTGGAAATGATTGGACTTCCTAGGAATTAGGAATAGCAATCAAGAGTACTGAAGTATACATATGCAGACCCTCCAAGTGTCCCTATTTTCCAGGGGCATCCCTGATTTAGAGAAGCCGTCCCGGTTTCTAATTTGATCCTGGAATGCCCCAGTTTTCCTTAGGATGCCCCTATTTTCATTGGAGAAATGCTGGAGGGCATGCAGTTATCCAACCCCCGAACCATCTGAAGGCAATCCTGTATAGGGAAGTTTATTTAAATGTTTTATTATGTTTTTATATATGTTGGAACCTGCTCAGAGTGGCTGGGGCAACCCAGTAAGATGTGTTGGGTATAGTGAAATTATCATTATTGTAATGGTTATATGGGGTTGCTCGTGCGTACGTTGCCACCACTCCTGGCTAGGTTGCCTGGTTAAACCTTTTTCTGGCTGGACAGCCCTTCACTTCGTGGCTGTTTCAGTCGCTAGCAGAATCCGTCAGTGGGCGTTTCTTGAACTTCTTCCAGCAAAGAAGTTCTTTGACGCCAAGTCTACGCCTACTTTCCCTGTGTGGAAGTCTTCTGCGCAGTGTGGGTGTGGGTAGCGGAGGACCTGTGCTCTCTTCGTCTCCGGCGAAGAGTCCTGGAGCCCCCTCTCCGATTCCCCCATCTGCCCCCCTTTATCCCTGGTGTTACACTGATTTCCTTCCCCAGCTGATGAGTTCCCTCTCTCCCTGCTTGGCCCTTCTCCGGCATCGCTTGGGAGCCTTGCCTACACTTCTGGCTCCGATGTCAGTTCCCTGACAATTATGGAATGGAATGTCCCTTTTTTTTCATTGGAGAAATGTTGGAGGGCATGCAAATGGGTTCCTCATATATCTTCCACAAGGCAATTACATTGTGAAGAGACAACAAGTTGACATTTTGTTGTGGTGGCTAGTGTTATGAATATGGTTATCTATGTTTATACAGTGGTACCTCGGGTTACATACGCTTCAGGTTACATATGCTTCAGGTTACAGATTCAGCTAACCTGGAAATATTACCTCGGGTTAAGAACTTTGCTTCAGGATGAGAACAGAAATGGTGCTGTGGCGGCGCAGCAGCAGCAGGAGGCCCCATTAGCTAAAGTGGTGCTTCAGGTTAAAAACAGTTTCAGGTTTAGAACAGACCTCCAGAACGAATTAAGTTCTTAACCCAAGGTACCACTGTACTCCAGTTTCTTCTAATTCCTTATCAAAATATAAATCAACCACCCCCACTGTTGGTTGATTGCTCTCTTCCTCTGGGCCAGAGTGAGCAACAGGTGAACACTGCAATTTGCAGTGGTGGTGTAGGTCCAGGGGTCCCTTCCCACTGAGAACATGCTCAGGTGTTGGGCTTTGGTATGTGCTTGACCACCTTGATGTCAACCCTGCATCCATAGTTCCCAAATGGTCAATCAAAGCACTGTGTCACATGTCTTCAGGTCATTATCTGGGTCCAAGGCTGGGTCTTTCATACAGGAGAATAGCACAAGGGGAGTAAGTCACAGGGAGAATTTTCAAAGCACTGGTCCTATCATTTTGAGGCAGGGGGAGACACACCATTTGGTGCTCTGCTTCAGGCAGCAAAATGTCTTGGTGCAGCACTGTCTGTGTTCAAATCTTATTTATTTATATTATGCTTATGTCATACTCTAGAAGGCTCCAAACCTAACATGAAGCTCCCAATGATGTCCCATCGAAGCATCGCTAAGATCCACATGACTTGGCTTCAGCAATGTAACAACATTGATGACTTCTCAACCACTCATTGGGACCATTCTTTTTTTTGTGTGTCATCCTTGCAACACTCCAGGCGGGAAAAAAGTTGAAATCTGTCATTAGCATTTGGAAAGTGTTATGCTATAATGAGAGAGCCTTAATGATTTCTCCCCCCAATCCCAAATTATTTTAGGCCTATATGGCTTTTCTCATTAAAATAATAACTATCTGGTTCCTATAGTCTGATGCCAGCACAATCATTAAAATAATATGTGTCATGAATGCCTTATTAAAGGGATACATCCTATATCAACATTTCCATCACAAATTCAGCCCCAACAATTTCCAAAGTGATTTCCTTGTGTAAACAAAGGGGAAGAAGAAATAATCTCTTGAATGAAGTGGGTTATAATAACAAACACATTTGCACCAGCACTGAAATCTAAATTAAGATCTCTCACACTTAGTTAATATACTACAACACTTTTAAAGCAACTTGCACAAAATGAAAGCAATTAACTGTACATCTAAAACCATGTTAGACCATTATTTTTATCCTGATTTTTAACATTTTATTTTATTTTAAACCTTGGGAAATGTCCTTACACTTTGAAGATTAGATTCTGCACACACACACACACACACACACACACACGTACACACACACAGCCTCCGCTTAAAGAATTATTACAAGGTTCTGTAAATTTTTAACATTGCCCTTTATAAATGTTGCAGGGGCTATAGAAACGAGGAAAGGGCTATAAGAAGTTTAATGGGTCCCAGTTTAGCCATTTGTAATGGGGATTTAACAGCTTTGTTTGTGAGCCTCAGCCAAGAAAACAGATTACCTTCATCAAGTACTAATACTCCAGAGTCAATCTAAAACTCTGTTCAGCTATGGAAAGCTATCATGGGATATCAATAAGCGCTATAAACACTAATCCAGCAAACCTGTCAGCTTCTATATACAAAGACTATTTCTATATCATAGCTCCAAGTTAAGTGCTTTTCTTCCTCACGTAAGAGGTATGTATTTAAGAAGTAACACTGGGGATTAATTGCAATATCACAAAGAGCTTAATTGTTACAAATCTAGTTTTCGGAACAAGAATCATGGGTGGAATTCACCTAATCAATTCTGTGAGTGGAACCCTTGCACAAGGATTTCTACTTATGTAATTGGGCTTCGTCTTGCATGTCCGCCCCACATTGGCTGGGGGGGAGATCAAGCAGGGGAACCTCCAAGACAGTGTTCAGGGGGAGGACAGGAGACAACTTTCCATGTGGCAAGCTTTCACAGACAAAACAACTGGAAGAGTGCAGGGTTTAATTCTATCCCTTATCTTCCACATTTAGTCACACCAAAGGCCACTTATTAGAGACAATGGGCAAAAATCGGCATTTCATTCAAATCAGCAAAACATCTCCCCAGGGCTTTCTTTCAGCTGGAACTCTCTGGAACTGAGTTCTGGCACCTCTCAGGTGGGCATCATTGCCATTATAAGAGAACAAGGAAGGCATTCCTGGTGAGTTCTGGCACATCTTTTTCTAGAAAAATAGCACTGCATCTCCAGTTGTTGGGTACCCTTTCTGACAATAAACATATTGTATAGTATATCTTCATTACTGATCCAGTGACCACAGGATTTGCCCATATGTTCTATATCTGAAACATGGGATGGATTAATTCAGGAATGGATTACTCCAGGAAAGGAAGAATCACATGGCATGGGATTTCACATAACATTTCATTTGGTTTTCTGTGATATCTGTCACTGGATTCTCAGGTGACCTCTGTAATAAGGAGCTTAGGTTATCATCCTAGGTTTATCTTAGCCACTGTGATATATGCATCAACCAGACTACTGTAATATGCTCTATAAGCAGCTCCCTGATGATTGGTCTGGAAGCTACCACTGGTACAGAAACCTGGCCAGGTTGTTGACTGGAACACCTGGCCAGGTTTATATTACACCTGTGCTGAGAGAATCACACCAGCTGCCGATCAGCTACCAGACCATGTTCATGGTCTTCTTGTTAACGTATAAAGTGCTGAACAACTCAGAGCCAGGTTACCTGAAGGTTCACCTGTAATATCACTTAGATTGTGTTTGTGACCCCAAAGTGGGCATATATTTTTTATATTTTTTTGCTGTTGCTCCTGTTTTGTGGAATGCCCTGCCTTCCCTCTGCCATACATGGAGCAGCAACCATCAGATGCTTCAGATGTTTTCAAAAGATGCATCTCTTTTGCCCAAGCTTGCCCGAGCTCATAGGATTGGACCCTGATTTACATATATGAATCCCCCAAATGTCTATTTTGCAAGTTTTTCTATGTTTTATATTGTTTTATTGACTTTAGGTTGTCTTTTGGTTTTAACCAATGATATTTTTAATATTGTAATACTGTACACAGCATACAGCATTAGGAAAGTTTTAAAATATTAAGCAGCTTAGCAATGCTTTTAAAGAAATAAATACTCTGCTCTGATCGCCTCCATGATTGGGGAGCTGTGCTATCATTGAGGAAAACCCACTGCAATCCATAAACCCAAAGACCAGGTAGAGGGCTGCTGATATTACCCATGCTTGTAATTGTTGTTGTTTAGTTTAGTCGTGTCCGACTCTTCGTGACCCCATGGACCAGAGCACGCCAGGCACTCCTGTCTTCCATTGCCTCCCGCAGTTTGGTCAAACTCATGTTGGGAGCTTTGAGAACACTGTCCAACCATCTCGTCCTCTGTCGTCCCCTTCTCCTTGTGCCCTCAATCTTTCCTAACATCAGGGTCTTTTCCAGGGAGTCTTCTCTTCTCATGAGGTGGCTAAAGTACTGGAGCCTCAGCTTCAGGATCTGTCCTTCCAGTGAGCAGTCAGGGCTGATTTCCTTCAGAATGGATAGGTTTGATCTTCTTGCAGTCCATGGGACTCTCAAGAGTCTCCTCCAGCACCTCCTGATTAAATTAAATGGACTGGATGGAATTGGTTTTGTCATTTAATCATATTTAGCCTGTTTCATGAAAAGACTGAGCATGTTCTCTTCCAACACCATAATTCAAAAGCATCAATTCTTCGGCGTTCAGCCTTCTTTATGGTCCAGCTCTCACTTCCATACATCACTAGTGGGAAAACCATAGCTTGTAATAAACCTCCCCAAATGACTTATCTAGGGGTTGAGGGCAGGGAGAGAAGACACTGGGCTAGTAAAGGATCTACTAGATCCTGTGGTGAGCCTGCTGCCATCATGTGATCTAGGCCTTTTCACTGGGTGCCTGCCCCCATCTTCTGCCCTGACCATTGTGAGCACTGGGGCACCAGTGGTCATGCGGCTCCATCAAACCCCATTTAATTGCAAATGACTCACTTCTCAGTATAGGATTGTGCTACAAGTCACCCATACCACATCAGTTCTGTATAAATAACCTGAGCAGTGCTGTTTGCTTTCTTCCTAAAGCTTTGCTTATGAAATGCATCTCCCTTGTACGAGACATTATACTAAAAAAGTATGCATGATGGGTATACATAGAAAAATATAAACAGAGTGTGATTTACTTCTGAGACCATTAGGGGGGGAAATCCCACATCTTTTATGCATATTCCACAAATGCTTCCTTAAATATTTTCCTCCAAACTAAGCAATTCAATTTTCTTTTTAAATGTTATTCTCGGTGGCTTAAAAACTTAATTAGCTTCCTAAGCTTCACATTAATTTCCATTTGAGCTAAACGTAATCTCTTGTCTATAACTTTTAAAAATCAAAATGTGGACTCAAAAGGTGCAAGCATGATCAGCGGAGCAGATAAGCCAGCAATAATCATAGCAGTAAGACATTAATTGGTGTCTGGGTGATTCTATTCATAGCAACAATAGGCCATAATAACACCTAGTGTCCTCTGCTACTCAATAGCGTTTTACCACAGCATTTATCATAATGACAGCTATATTGTATTTGAATTTCCTGCTTCTTCTTTAACAACAGACAAGTACATCAGATGAACCAAGCACCTGTGTGACTTCATACAGCCAACTGTTTGCTGCTGCTTACCCAAAGAGCCCTGCTTCTAGGAACTGACAAAAGAGAAACCAGTTTAATAGACAAGGTTTCATTCCAGACAGCTTACTCATATAAAATGGAGGCAGGGGGACCATTTTGGTATTATGTCTCTCTGCCTTGAAGGTCTGTGATGCATCAAATACAGGATATCAAGAGAGAAAAGTTAAAGGCAACAATTAAAGGATCCCACCCTCGCTCTTCTTCTCACACCACAAGAAGCTTGTTGGACTGGCCAAAAAGAGAGGCCTGCTGGAGTCTCCTTCTGGTGGCAAAGGCCAGCTGATAGACAGATGGTCACTTTCCAGATCCATAAGATCTTTGGTGTGGTACTTTGGCTGAAACGATTTGAAAGTCTAAGAATCCAATGTCAGCTGGTTCACCTCTGTCTCTATGCTTGTTACACTCTCAAAGAGCTTCAGAAGGTTATGGGGTGATCAACCGGCATTTAGAACTATCATAGAGACTGTTGTCCAGAGCAACCTGAAGGAGTCACAGAAAAGAAGAGCAGAGACCTGGAAAATGGCTCTGTTCAGGGAGATGCCAAAGAGAAAGTAACACTTTGGGTGATCCTTAAGGGGAATTTGAGTCCCAGAAACTGCTTTGCTGGGGATACAATGAAGAGCAATATTTGGAATATACTATTGTTCTTCATGTTATTTTCACTGTAAGCCACTTTTGGCTTTACCTGAAGCTAAAGCAGAGACATCACCTTGCCGACAAAGGTCCGTATAGTTAAAGCTATGGTCTTCCCAGTAGTGATGTATGGAAGTGAGAGCTGGACCATAAAGAAGGCTGATCACCAAAGAATTGATGCTTTTGAATTATGGTGCTGGAGGAGACTTTTGAGAGTCCCATGGACTGCAAGAAGATCAAACCTAGAGTGCCTGGCGTGCTCTGGTCCATGGGGTCACGAAGAGTTGGACACGACTAAACGACTAAACAACACCAACAATAAAATATGTGCAACCCTAGAATTTTGCCAGTCTTCCTCTCTGTAATTCATGATTTGAAAACTTTCCTAGTCTATTTGACTAAAGCTAGATTGGATGACATTGCCTAATAAAAGATATATCACCGGGTCTTTCTTTTATTACTACAGTGGTACCTCGGGTTAAGAACTTAATTCATTCTGGAAGTCCATTCTTAACCTGAAACTGTTCTTAACCTGAGGTACCACTTTAGCTAATGGGGCCTCCCGCTGCCGCCACGCAATTTCTGTTCTCATCCTGAAGCAAAGTCCTTAACCCGAGGTACTATTTTTGGGTTAGTGGAGTCTGTAACCTGAAGCGTCTGTAACCTGAGGTACCACAGTAGTGTAAAAAGAGAGAAAAAGTAATGATAAGTGATGTTGCCATTTACTTTCTATATCTTAGTCAGCTTTACTGTGTGTGTGTTAACATCAAAGGGGGAAAATGTTCCTTAGGATAGTAATTGATTTTAAGGAGCTGAGAAACTGGAAATGCCAGTTGGATATGTAGCTGGCAAATGCCCACTTTCTGTTGTATTGCAGCTTTAAGTAGAAACAGATCTTGCCAACATAGGTGACCTTAGACTTAGGATGGACAAACTTGTCGGATTCTCAATTTTCCAAACATAAGTTCAGTTCTAAACATAAGTTCATTTCCACTTACCCCCTCTAGTGGAATGGCTTCTAAGGAAAAGCCAGTATTCTGCTAGATCTCTATATAATATCTAATAAAGTTAATTATGTGCTTTGATGAACAGGAACATGTAGAGAGCAGTCTCTTTCTCCCCTTGAAACAGCAGAGAGAAAATGTGGAGTAGTGGTTAATGTGTTGAACTAAGATCTGAGAGACCAGGCTTCAAATGCCAGTCAGCCATAGAAGGTCACTGGGTGCTTAATTTACATATTTTTGCAATGCAATTCCCCCAAGTATAACACATTTGTGTATGTTACCTCTCATATATATATAGTTTCCATTTTTGCTCACATTGCTTGGGTAGGGATTGGTATTGCAAAATTCTGAGAAGTCAATTTGGAAAGCATGGCTTTGTTTCAGTTTGTGTACTGCTTTGGGAAATGTGGTTTAGGTAGGTTCACCTTTAAATGAAAACTGAATCAATTTTTTCCTCCATCCCTATCTCAGACAGAAATGTTTTGCTTGATGCAGTGGCATATTTTAAGCACTCAGAGCATCAGACAATTTATTATAACTCTGGTTTTGACAGGTACAAATCTACCATAAATTAAAGATGGTTACAGAAAAGCAAATTTTATATGTGCATCAAGTTGGCACATGTTCTTTGCATTTTAATTCTTCACAGGAATGTCTGACAACTTTATCATAACACACTGAGGGACGCTCCATACACTGCATCTAGGAAGTATATGTATAGGGTTGTGCCACCTCCCTTTAGCCATCCTGCCACTAAACTTCACAGTGCCTCCTAGAACATCTTGCCATTCCATTTTCCACTTTTCAGTCCTGAAGATCCCTGTCAGGCTGCATAGTTTCCTTCTTTTAAAGCAGTACAATTTCCCTAGCAGCAGATGTTGCACTGCCATCACAAAATCTATTGATGCATTCCTCTAAGCTTTCACTGAAGACCATCAAGGAAAGGAATTCCAATCTGTTCCACTGATGTATGGCTCTGACAGGGAGGACAATATGCTTAGATCTTCAGGTATTTGTGGTAGGTAGGTACACATTCCATTTGCTAGATCCATAAAGCTGAGCACAACCAAATCTCTTTCATAGAACCTTAAGAGTGAAACAAGGTGAATGGCATATGACAGGAATAAACCAAAAACTATATGAACGTGCGTTGATCTAGATGGTATGCAGGATGAAACTTGATGGGACAATGCAGAAAAGATGATGAATGACCACACCAATTCTAGAGCAGAGTGCTCATCTAGCCCACTGAATCCTTCTAAAAGCTGGTGAATGCCAAAGGAGGAATTTCCATACAAGATGGTCCTGCCATTTCATTATACTTTAGGAACATAGGGAGCTGCCATATATTGTCTTCAGCAGTGTTCTTCAACCTTAGGTCCCCAGATGTTGGTGTGACTCTGACTATTAGCTAAGCTGGTTGGGGATGATGAAAATTGTAGTTCAACAACATCTGGGGAACCTAAGGTAGAAGAACACTGGTCTACAGTGACTGGCAGTGGCTATCCAGCATTTCAGAAAGGCGCCTCTCCCAGGCCTACCTGGAGATGCTGAAGATTGAGCCAGGAACTTTCTGCATGCAAAACAGAGGTTCTACCACTGAGCTATTACCCTTATTACCCTTCCATCTTTTGCTCTTGTTTGTGTTGCCCCATCCAGCTGGATGATGCAGCGCTTTGTTCTCTGATGCAAATCAGGACGTTACAATCAACCTATCCCTCCAACAGTCCACCTATCCCTCCAATTGCAACACTACTTCTTATGCAATGATTGGCTGTCCTATCCCATTGCTGATGCTGGATCAGATCAAGCACAAATTCCCTGTCATGAGAATCTGGAAGAGTGTTTAAATGCCTGGTGGTAAGTCCCTTACACTGATCCCTCAAGAGACTGTGCCAAAAAGATCTATATACCTAATTTAAAATGGAAACAAAAAGATGGCATAAAGGATAGCAAAATTCAGGAGCAAGCTAAGATCACCTGTCGTCGTCGTCATCGTCGTCGTCCTCCTCCTCCTCCTCCTCCTTCTTCTTCTTCTCTCTTTCTCTCTCTGTCTCTCTGTGTGATGGAACACAGCTTTCCTAACACTATCCAGATCATTATTATTTAGAAATTAATTGAATTAATTGAGGCATTACTTTGGCATCTTTTATTGCTTTGCCTTGAGCTTGGAGTTATTAAGCATTCCACAGCACAATCTTTTATGTATTTACTTGGCAGTAAATTTGACCAGATTCACTAAGACGTGCTCCCAAGTAAATATGCAGCCTTGGGTGTTTTTTTTATTATTGTTTGGTTTTTGTTACCCTCACCCTCCCATTTAGAGCTGTCTGTGTCTAAAATGAGCTATTTAATCCCTTGTCATCACATAGCCATAAAAATTGCAGGCAGACAGAAGTTAGCAATGGCTGCTTCACAGGCCCCACAGCAATGCATGGTAACAGATTTTCAAAGCAGTTCAAAGAGTCCAGTTTCCATCTGTGTTTGGTGAAGGGTGCAAAAAGAAAAAAAAACGGGGGGAAAAACCTTGGGGCCATCTGAAAACTCTGCTTCATCTCTAACACTTGGAATAACAAAGGTGTTATTTTTCAAAGCTCCATTCTCCCCTCCTGGGGTGGCTCTGCAGATATAGTTCAGGGAAGGTGGGAAACTTCAGAGTAGATATTCCCCTTCTAGACTTTGCCTGCTCCAGGGAGTTCTTTTGAGGATGTCACAATGGTGGCCTATATAACATGGGTTACTGCCAGCAGAGGCCAACTGTTAATGAACCCTATAGACAAATTCTTTCTTCTGGCTTCTGTGGAAAAAAATCTGCAGAGAAACAGCATCCAGGTCCCCCCCCCCCCTTCTTCTTCTTCTTCGCCTCAAGCCTTGGTGTGTTATTTGATCAAAAGAAAGTAGAGGGTGCTATGCATCCATATTACAATACAAAATGAACACACGCATACTGCAGCTCTCTCGGATTCAGCTATATAAGCTTCTCAAATGCATGGCATTGCTGAGTTATTTATTCTGGGAACTAAGGTCCACTTTACCTGCTCTTGGGAATTCCCCCCCCCCCAAAAAAAGAAAGCATATGTGATAATCAGCTAAAACTGAAACAGATTGACAATAAAAATCAGATTCAGGTAGGAAGCCGTGTTGGTCTGACGCAGTCAAAATAAATTAAAAAATTGTCCAGTAGCACTTTAGAGACCAACTAAGTTTGTTCTGGGTATAAGCTTTTGTGTGCATGCACACTTCTTCAGATACACTGAAACACTGTTTCACACGAAAGCTTATACCCAGAATAAACTTAGTTGGTCACTAAGGTGCTACTGGACAATTTTTTAATTAATAAAAATCAGAACAGACAAAAGCAATCAGTATTTGGCACAATGCAGAATTACATTTTTTTGGGAATTCGCTGCTCCGTGGTATGGTGACAGCCGCTATCTGAGGTGGCTGTCACCATACCTTTCATTAAACACAATCATGGGTGGAAAGGCTATCAATGGCTGTTAGTCACAGTGTATGGAACATCCATGTTCACAGGCAGTAGGAGACTTAATTATGAGGTGTGACAGAGAGAAGGGGAGCTGTTGCCTTCATGGCTTTTCCAGAAATATCAGATAGCATGGAAGGGGCTATGTAGCCCATCTGATCTAACTCCCTGCTTGGAGCTGGCAGTCCAGAGCTACAGCATTTCCAACAGATTGATGTCCAGCCTCTGCTTACGGTCCTCAGCTCTATTAGGTTTCTCCTAAAGTTTAACCAAAATCTATTCTCACGCAACTTCAGTGTATTAAACCTGCTCCTGCCCTCTGGAATGGCAGAGAACAAATATTTGCCCTCATCCAACCTGCAGAACACTTAATTATTATTGTTACTATTTTTCTCTCTGTCTTTCTCCAATTAGCTCAGGGAAAATGAAATTGTTTTCTCTGCCCTACTGCCATTTTATCCTCAGTGCAACCCATGAGGTTGGCTAGGCTACGAGAAGTCATCCACTTATACCCTCCAACATTTCTCCAATGAAAATAAGGATGTCCTATTCCGTTGTTATTGTTGTTGTTGTTGTTATTTTACTATTTATACTCCACCCATATGACCAGGTTGCCCCACCCACTCTGGGCGGCTTCCAACATATATAAAAACAGAAATAACTCTGCAGACTGGCATGTGCAAAAACAAGTGAAGATGCATGGAATTTTTTCTTTCTATTATAAATGCTGTACTAAGATAGTAAAAGCTGGTTTCAACTTGTTTGGCCACAGTGTGACATTTTTTAAAGTTCCATATGACTGATGTGATGAACCATTTGTTTGTAGTACCACATCTCATGGGCTGAATGCTTTTCATTATGCCACTGCAAACTATTGTAAAGAAAGTTTTTACAGATGACATGGCATACCCTCCAACATTTCTCCAGTAAAAATAGGGACATTCCATCCCATCAGGAAAATTTTACTATTTATACCCCGCACATCTTACTGGGTTGCCCCAGCCACTCTGGGCAGCTTCCAACATATATATAAGAAAATAATAAAACATTAAACATTTAAAAACTTCCCTATACAGGATTGCCTTTAGACAGTTTGGAGATCAGATAACTCCATACCCTCCAACATTTCTCCAATAGGGACATCCTAAGGAAAAGTGGGACATTCCGGGATCAAATCAGAAACCTGGATGGTTTCTCTAAATCAAGAACGTCCCTGGAAAATGGGGACATTTGGAGGGTGTGCCCACTGTGTTTCAGGCCTAAGTGAGGATTTGAACTCACCAATATCCAACACTTTGGCCACCACACCACACTGGCCTTAAAAAAGAAAAGAAAAGAAAAGTTCCCACACTACCTGATTCCAATGCTAGGAGGACGGTATATATTTTTAAATCTAATGTTCATGTTAACTTTCAACCAGCACATCCTATATTTCTATCAGCTTTTGGATATTGCACTCTATGGCTGCACTGAAAACCATCCCTTATCAATATTCTGGACTGTGAAAAAAATCTGTGGAGGCTTTCAAGGTTATCTGTGGTAGATGTAATTAAATAGACATGGAAAGATTTTCCACAGTACAGTGGTACCTCGGGTTACATACGCTTCAGGTTACATATGCTTCAGGTTACAGACTCCGCTAACCCAGAAATAGTACCTCAGGTTAAGAACTTCAGGTTGAGAACAGAAATTGTTTGGTGGCAGTGCGGCAGCAGCGGGAGGCCCCATTAGCTAAAGTGGTGCTTCAGGTTAAGAACAGTTTCAGGTTAAGAATGGACTTCCAGAACGAATTAAGTACTTAACCCAAGGTACCACTGTACAGAACGAGGTACAAAGGGGTTAGATAACTGTGCCCATACTGTATTAGAAGACATCCGGTTTAGGGAAGCTTTGAATGTTTAATAGACTATTGTATTTTAAAATTTTCTTGGAAGCCACCCAGAATGACTGGGGAAACCCAGCCAGATGGGTGGGGTATAAATAAATAAATAAATAAATAAATAAATAAATAAATAAATAATAATAATAATAATAATGTAATGTTTACATCGCAGCACCTGCCAATCAGGAAGTAACCCGGATGCTTGGATGAGGCTTTAATTCCATGGCATTCTCTTCTATGCTCCTTCTGAGGGTTGGAGAAGACCAGTGGCTGGTTAGTAACAACTGTGTTGTAAAATATTTAATGTCTTTCAGGAGCTGCTTGCTGGTGAGTGTCTTTATTTCAAAGCCACCACTGCTGGCTACGTTTCAGACTCTCACCTGTCTGACTTCAAACACAAGGTACATTAGCTAATCAATGGTTAAATAAGATGCCAGGAGCAAGATAAATAATGTAACAGCAAATCAATACCCCAAAAAAGTCAAAAGTGATATAAAACAGCCAAAAGTTACACTTTACAAAAGAGAATATGAATGGACTTTTGTGCTTATCACAGTTATGCCAGCCTAGATGTTATTGAAACTTATGGGCTCTGTCGATACTGATAACTATACACAGGCACTCTGAATTATTGGAGGGCTATCGTGCTTTGAATTCCTCTTCCCCAAAGAGCCACATTTGAAATCATGGCATCAGCCAATAAGCCTTCATGCATCATAGATATATTTTAAAAGAAACGTGGAAATCAGCATCTAAGGGTTTATTTTTTTAAAAGGTAAGAATACTCCCCTCTCCCACATAGCACCATCAATGCTATGATGGATTGGTGTGCAACTCTTATTAGCTTTAACACAGAGGTGGCAAAACCTTTTTGATCTGAGGGCCAGATTCACCCTTGGCCAACCCTTGGTGGTGGTGGTGGGGTGATGCCAGCAGTGGGTGTGGCCACAAGTGGGTGTGGCTATCATAGCTGTCAACTTACAGATTTGAAAATAAGGGACCAGCAGCCAAAATAAGGGACCTGCAGCCTCACCTGTTCCAGGCACTTCAGTCTTCCTGTCCTCCTGCAGTCTGGTCAAACTCATGCTGGTAGCTTCGAGAACACTGTCCAAGCAACTTTGTAACCAGAGGTTCAACTGAATAGAATCTGAATCACATGCACCACAAGGCCTATGCAGCCTCAACTTAAGATGGCTCCCCTGCCTGGCTTTGCACTGCAAAGTTTGCAGCAGCACGTGCAACAAAATGGCGTCCAGCATTCAACCCCCCCCCCCCCCCCAGATAAGCTTATATAATGCAGTGAGTGCTGGGGTTTTAATATTATCTTGCAGGTTTTGATACTGGTCTTCAGTGTATCTTTACATCTAATAAGAACCATCTTCTTATTGTGCCCAATAGTGTGTGCCCAACCATACTTCATCAAACAAACTTTTGGCCAATATTTTAAAATGAATTAACAGAGGCAGGTAAAAGAAATACTTTTATGTCCTTTTACAATGCCTTGTATCACAGTAATCTCACTTCTCGGGGAAGATATTATGTCTTATACAATATATATAATTTACTAAATGCTCCTTATGCTGCCGAATACAATCTGAAATCAAATTTCACCCCCATGGCAAGTCTTAGCTCTTTTTTTAACAATGTTATAACATAACATTAATTAATTTGAGTGCCTTTTTCTGAGAGGCTGATATATCTGGGATTTAGGAAGAAATACTGCTAGAATTAGTCTTCTGTCTGCAGCTTTACACAAATCTCAGGACAGATAGAATCCTAGCTCTCACAAAGGTTTCATAACTTCAGAGCTTGCAGTCCAAACAGGTTCAGAGGTGCCCAGCTAGGAATGAATGGAACTGTCCATTTTGGTTCTTTCTGTTTCTCTTTTTTCCCCAGTTTCAAATTCAGTACTCCAAATTCTGCAGCAATTCACACTTTAAAAAAAAAAAAACAGCTTGCAAATTTGTTGGCATCTTAGTGCGACTTTCAGTAAATAAACACATGTTTGCATTCAATTTTGAGTAATGTACATTTTTTTTGCAAGCATTTCCCCATAATACAATGCATTTTTGGATGCTATCTTCATCAATATAATCATTTTTATGCACATCTCTGTCTAATATGTGCTTCCTTGTAGACACTGTTGGGTTGGAGAACGGAAAAGTTTAGAGAAGTGTGAATTTCGAGAGATGGTTGTGTTTTGGTTAACATGTTTTGGTCAGGGACCTTGGGGGTCATGGCAGCATGCATGGTTCCATGGCTCCTACAATGACACAGCAGATCAAGTGATCCATACAATGACATCATAGATCAAGTGATCCATACGTCTGACATCAAAATTGGTTTGTAACTACACTAGGTATGGAGAATGGCTAAGAAAACAAGGTATCCCTGATAATCTGATATGCATATTCTAGATGTCAAAGGTGACTGAATGTAAAAGTGCTCTTTCCATTTGATGTGGAATTACAAGGCATGGTGATGAGGACGATGAGGGGTCCCTCATGAAACAATAAATATCCCTTAGCTGAGGTAGCAGAATGGAAACTCTTAGATTATATTTATAGATGGAAATTTACCTACAAAAGGTTTTGAAGTCTGAATTCTATGACCATTTGTGCCAATAAAATCTAACCAGTCGTGTCTATGATTCAGCTCCAGGAAACTTCCCATGAACAGCCAACTGGAAAAAGAAGAACAGCAAAAAGCCAGGCTACCTGCTAGTTCTGGGTATGTTTGGGAATTATTTTGCGTGGAGATGGTCTCCCCCTTACTCTGTTGCTGTGTGAAACATGCATGATAGGAGGAACATCTGTTGCTTCACTGGGGCCTGATTCATGAGCAAGTGAAATGCCAGTAGGAGGTGTTCTTTTAATAGGAGTAGCTATGTGGAACAGGAGGACCCCATCACTGCTGCTGGCATGCCAACTCTTCTGATCACATCATTTCCAGTAATGCCCTTTTCTGCAGAGCAGCTGCATAGGGAGACAGGCAGGATAAGGGCTGCACAATGTGAATCTCAGACCTGCTGGCCAAGGAAGGAGGGGTTGGATATTATGTGTCAGGAAAACTACCTCAATCTAGCTTAGAATAATAACTCGCTTGAGGAGACTTGAGTGTCTCAGCCTCCTAGAAGCCTCTAGAAGCCCCTAGAATATGGAAGCAGGAAGGGGCTGCCAGCAATTTCTCCTGAGAGTTCCTAGGCTATAATGTCTTTCAAATCATTTACTCATTCTTCTTTGACTCTCGAAATATTTGTGTATCTAACCCACTTTGGCCCTGGAAGTACAACTGAACCAAGAGGTCATGGAGACAGGCACTGACAAGCATCTACAAACTCTCCAAGCCAATTAAATAAGGTTGGGGTATAGCCCCAAATACAGAGTGATCTGTGACGAATCCTGACTTTTTTTGTCTTCTGCCTTTTATCATTGGCTCTCCCTGTTTGTTTAATAAGTCCTTTTGGTCATCTAATGAAGTATTTTCTTTTTAGAGTTTCATGTGAATGGACTCCTCAATCAACTTCAGTTTGGCGAAGGAATCAATTTTATGTTGTTTTTTGCTTCCCCTCCACTTATCTGCAATGAAGTTCATACAATTCCATAGCTCACATTATCGTAACTGATCTATGGCTGTGTACATACTATACCTTTAAAGCATATTCTAAGCACATCTTTCCTTCAAAAAACTCTAGGCACTGTAGTTTTTTAAGTGTTAGTAAAGGTAAAGGTACCCCTGCCCATACGGGCCAGTCTTGCCAGACTCTAGGGTTGTGCGCTCATCTCACTCTATAGGCCGGGAGCCAGCGCTGTCCACAGACACTTCCGGGTCACATGGCCAGCGTGACAAGCTGCCTCTGGCGAGCCAGCGCAGCACACGGAACGCCGTTTACCTTCCCGCTGGTAAGCGGTCCCTATTTATCTACTTGCACCCGGGGGTGCTTTCGAACTGCTAGGTTGGCAGGCGCTGGGACCGAACGATGGGAGCGCACCCCGCCACGGGGATTCGAACTGCCGACCATGCGATCGGCAAGTCCTAGGCGCTGGGGTTTTACCCACAGCGCCACCCGCGTCCCTTAAGGGTTTAAGGGTTTAAGTGTTAGGGGGTATTGTAACTCTTTGAGGGGTAATCTACAGTGCCCATAATTCTTTGAGGAAAATAATGAACGTCAGAGGTATAGTGTGTACCTTTCTTATTAAGAAAATAGAAGCAATTACTGCAAAGTCAGCTAAGAGCTCTAAGGAATTATTTTGTTTATTGGAAAAATAATGGATGTCTTATTCATTTTGAAATTGTAAGTGTTCTCCCCCAAAGCAGAATAATTTATACAGTGGTTTTTGTGCGGTAAGAAAGTTGTGAGTCAGCAGTAGACAAATCTGCATTGTACCTTTATCACATTAGTCTTTCTTAATTTATGTCTCTGCAGGTTTTATTTTATTTGTAAAAAAAAAAAAACCCTCTTAATTTAATTCTCAAATGAGAGAAAACAGTCAAATTAAAAAGAAAGCATTTTAGAAATGTTACCAATTGCACATACAGGTAAATTAGATAAACTTACAAAAGGGAATAAGGTAAAATGCCCAATTTCCCTCCCGACTCCTTTGAGTTCAAAACACAGTTTTATACATGACAGGAAATACATGACAAGACCATGGCAAGATGGTTACACCTTTTTCAACAATCATAAATCAAAAGATATTTTCTGGGCCTAGTGAAGTAAAAGAGAGGCCTTATTCACCTCAAAGAAATCCATCTTTTTCTGCTTGATCTATTTTACGTGTCGCTCTTTGGTAGCATAGGGTTGCCATATTTCAAACAGTGAAAATCCAGACAGAAAAATTGTTGAGCTTTTTTGCCAAATTCACAAAAAAAGAATTTCTGGACATAGGGCAACCCTATGTAGCATCCATTTATTAGATCTGACTGAAGAACCCAACCAGACAATAGACCAGATCTTCATTACCCACCGAGCCTTTTGCATGTTGAACAGAAGACAATATAAACTCAAATCTGAATGGTGGAATGGAGAGTGAAAGATGTCTTCATTAGCTGAAGGACTGTACATCTGTAAATTAGAGTTCCTCTCTCATACATACAGCCTGCATGAATCTTCCATGATTCTGTATGCAGGGATCTGCCCACCAACATTCTAAATTTAATGTAACAAAATTTACTTATATAGGTCTATTTCTCCGTTGTCATTTTGAAGCAGTTTCCAATACACTATATGTATTGCCCTAACGAGAATTGCCCTTGTAATTTCAGTTTTTATTAAGTCATTTGAGGTAGACTTTGAAAGTGAGGTGGGAGTGGGGAAGTCTATCACATTCATTTTTGGCAAAGTTTCTGCAAGCATGATTATAGCAGTCTTTCAACAAAGCAATCATGACTGATTTTCACAGAAGCCATCATAAACAGTGATTAGCATACAAAAGCTGAGGGCTATTTACACCTAACTGCTCTAATACATTGTTTTAACTGGCTCAGTCTTGCTGACATCAGCAAAGCATGTGAGATTTTGACCAGCTTCGGCCCATCTGAAGCAGAAGCTGATACAGGCTCGTCTTATCTTGAGCCCAAGCAGAGCGTCGTCACACACAGCGGAAGGATAAGCAGTATGTGCTACATTTTTAATTTTATTTACACTCTATGCTGAGAGAATACAAACGTGCATCTTGCCTCTGCGAGAGCAGAGAAGCAACTCCTCTCGGAAACAAAGAACACCGAGACAACAGTGAAAAACAGGAAACCAGTGTACGTCACATCCAGTCTCCCATTCCCGTGGGAATCCAACAGTAACTCTGACTGTGGAATGCAAAACAATGTCTTGTGACTGCAGTTGCTGCTCAGTGAGGGAAATAGAAACCAACATCCTCCCCCTTTCTGTGAACATCACTGGGCAGCGTGTTCGTACAATATCAGTACAAACCCAACTTCTGCACATAGGTACAGTGTTGATCCCTTGATACAATCTTGGACAATACATCAGCAGGAATTTCATTACCTGGCATATAGGACACTGTTACAAGTCCCTTCTGAACACATTCCCTAGCATGTTGCAGTTTCAGTTGCAAATGCTTTGTGCTTTTGCAGTTGCTGCTCAGTGAGGGAAATAGAAACCAACAAAGCATGCTCATGCAAAATGTTTTGAATGTTCTTATTAAGTGGTTCGATGGTTGTGCACTTAGCATATTAGCTTCTGCCTTTTGTTCAGTACCTTGGAACCTACTAATGCCGCCTGCTCCACCTTTAATTTCTCAGGAGTGTTTTGCAACCTGGGTTGTGTTGACCCAGAGTCCCAACATAGCTGTGTGGCAAGTCACTCTTCGGCTCAGACAATACCTTAAACTTCATTTTTGTGACACATCGTTAGTGGCAAAGCAGCAACTGTCAGCTTGTGAATGAGCAGAGGTGTATGTGGGGAGCAGCTGCTCAACAATTTCCCCTCTTGTTATTTTGTGGCTCAACATTTCCTCCCTCCCATCTGCTTTTTCATCTTGTGGAAAACAAATAGTGGCCATCTATCCCAGCCTACCACAGGAGAAAAAAAGAGAAAACAAAGTTGCATCTATCTAGGCTATCTTCCACTCAGGGATTTACTACACATTGAGTTAATTATGTGGTTTGCAGGCTTCATGGTGGCAGGGATTTGATACAGTTCATATTTAAAGGTGAACTTACCTAGTTCACCCTGCTCCCATCTGCACTATATATTTAGAGCAGTATCATACCAATTCAAAAGGTAATAGTGTCTCCCAAATTATTGTGAGAGCTGTAGTTTGTTAGGAGACCCGCCTAGCCTATTCACAGAACTACAGTTCCCAGAGTTTCCTGGGAAGAGGGATTGCCTGTTAAGCCACTATGCCTTGTGCTGCTTTGGATTTTAAAAACACACGGAAATGCTCATGGAATTCTGTGTAATGTGTAGTTTGAGCTCTATTTCCATCTTACAGATAAGAAACGAAGAAACTACGGTATTACAATCTATTCAAGTTTCTAAAATCACTCCCTGATGGAAATGTAGCTGAGTCCAGATCACTCACTTCCAAGTCCACCTTTCAAGAATCTAGATCTAACTGGCTTTTCACAAATTCTACTAAACTTTGTTATCTGGACTCTTTCATCTGTTCCTGCTCCTTGCCTGTTCCATGTCAATAAAATGATCAAGTTGTTCCATGCACTGTAATGAGAAGAGATTTAACTAATTAGCAAAGCTACCCATCTGTTTGCAAGGCTTCCTGCGTGCATGTATCCTACATATAACTGAAGCTCAAAGGAAGAGCTTCAGTTGGCTGGTTTGCAAAAGGAGTACACTTTAGTCATTAGCAGCTTGACTACACAGCGCGCTCTTCTTATGCTTCCATTTCCACTCACAGAAAGACACACAACGTCCAGAGCATTCTATTTTGAGCGAGGATGATAGAGCCAGTCATTGCTGCCTTTAAAGTACCACCATCAAAGCCAGAATACTGGACTCAATGAACTGTTCCAGTATGTTTAATCTCACTAATGATAATAATCCCCTGTAATAGGCTCAAGCTTGACCTGCAGCTATCGATCTTGTTCCTTTCACCCCATTCTAACTCTGTATCGCAGTAGGAGAATTTCTAGCTTTCTTCACTCCTGGACTCGAGAGTGTGTCATTAGGAATTAGGTACGGGACCTTTGATATCTACCACCTGTATTTCTAATTCCTTAAGCCACATATCCACCCTTGGTCTTTTTATAGTTCATTCAGTGCAGCAGGAAACCATTCATGCTAAAGCCACATCAATCCTAAGCCCCAAAGTTATCCTTCACACATATAGAAATGTTTAAAGTACATCTAGTACTATCACGCAAAGCTTTGTCAGGTGTTAACTGCACACGCGAGCAGGTGCTTTTCAAAATTTCAGCCACAGCAAAAATGTAAATGATCCCCTTCTTTATATTTAGCTTTTTGCATCCACACTAGTTCTCTTCCCTTGACTGACTGGGTGTGCAGCTGACAGCAGGCTCTCTTCCCAACCACCCATGGTTTGAAGGAAGTTCTGCAGTGCATATCGGCAGAGCATAGCCAGGGCTCCATGTGATCAGGAACCCATTCAGAGGTCCTGCTGATATATGGCAAATCAGAGATCTACCAGCAGGTCCCGATCTGCCTTTGAAAGGTAAATCAGTGGGCATGGACTGTCTTGTCGTAATTTGTGCATAGGAATGGACAAACCCATTGAAGTCTGAGCGATCCCAGTTCTTATTGGGGATGGGACTAAGTCTGACCTTTCCTGTTTCCATGTGGATTTTTATAATTTTCCATTCAATTTTCCATTTGTTTGAATGGCTTCCATGTGTGTCCTGTACTGTTAGTTTTAGATAGATAGATGATAGATGATAGATGATAGATAGATAGATAGATAGATATAGATAGATGATAGATAGATAAATGGATAGATGATAGATAGATAGATAGATAGATATAGATAGATATAGATAGATGATAGATAGATAAATGGATAGATGATAGATGATAGATAGATAGAAGATAGATAGATAGATAGATAGATAGATAGATAGATAGATAGATAGATATAGATAGATAGATAGATGATAGATAGATAGATGATAGATAGATAGAAGATAGATAGATAGATAGATAGATAGATAGATAGATAGATAGATGATAGATAGATGATAGATAGATAGATGATAGATAGATAGATAAATAGATAGATAGATGATAGATGGATGATAGATAGATGATAGATAGAATTGGTCACCTATGAAGAGTGGTGTGAAAGAGATAGAATCAGTTCCTACCCCAACAGGTGGTCAGTGGTGTCAAGGGTGACAGCACTAATCACCAAATTGGTGGTATATGTCAATTTGGTGGTATATCACTCAACATCCAAAAAAACAAAAGTGCTGCACCAACAAGTACAAAATAATCCCTCTGCAGTGCCATAAATCCAACTCAATGGTGTAACGTTGGAAAATGTTGATCACTTCTACATAGGCAGTTATCTTTCCACAAGGACCAACATTGATTGCAAAATCCAGCATTGCCTGAGCTCTGCGAGTGCAGCTTTCTCCAGATTGAAGTGCAGAGCGTTCGCAGGGAAACCAAAATGCTTGTTTACAAAGCTATTGTACTACCAACCTTACCATATGCTTGTGAAACATGGACCACTTATAAACGCCATCTCCAACTCCTCAAAAGATTCCATGAACGGTGTCTCCAAAAAATTTTGCACATCACTTGGGAAGACAGGCGAACTAATATCAGTGTACTGAAAGAAGCAAAGATCACCAGTGTTGAAGCAATGATTTGTTCAACATCAACTTCGTTGTTGTGTGGATGCCTGATGATCGTCTTCCAAAGCAACTACAGTGGTGCCCCGCAAGACGAATGCCTCGCTAAATGAAAAACCCGCAAGACGAAAGGGTTTTCCGATTTTTTAGCGGCTTCGCAAGACGAATTTCCATATGGGCTAGCTTCGCAAGACGAAAGCCCATAGGGAAATCTCCGGGGACAGTGGGGAAGCGCAGCGCGCCTTCTCCTCTGTTCCCGGACCTGTCCTAAGGCTTGCGGTGGGAGGTCCGGGAACAGAGGGGAAGGCGCGAAGGGCTTCTCCTCTGTTCCCGGGGCTTGCGGTGGGAGGAGGGTTTTTCCTCCCCACCGCCAACATTCAGAACAGCATTCTGAATGTTGGCGGTGGGGAGGAAAGCCCTCCTCCCACTGCAAGCCTTCAGGACAGGTCCGGGAACAGAGGGGAAGGTGCGCAGCGCTTCTCCTCTGTTCCCGGGGCTTGCGGTGGGAGGAGGGTTTTTCCTCCCCACCGCCAACATTCAGAACAGCATTCTGAATGTTGGCGGTGGGGAGGAAAGCCCTCCTCCCACCGCAAGCCTTCAGGACAGGTCTGGGAACAAAGGGGAAGGTGCGCAGCGCTTCTCCTCTGTTCCCGGGGCTTGCGGTGGGAGGAGGGTTTTTCCTCCCCACCGCCAACATTCAGAACAGCATTCTGAATGTTGGCGGTGGGGAGGAAAGCCCTCCTCCCACCGCAAGCCTTCAGGACAGGTCCGGGAACAGAGGGGAAGGTGCGCAGCCTGCTGCCCCGCGCGAGGGGCGCTCTTAAGCAGAGCACCCCTCGCGCGGGGCCGACATTCGCTGCTTGGAGAGCCCTGCGGGGAAGTCCTGCAGGGTTCCCCAAGCTGCGAATGTCTGCGCCGCGCGAGGGGCGCTCTGCTTAAGAGCGCCCCTCGCGCGGGGCAGCAGGCTGCTATCCGCAGCTTGGAGAGCCCTGCGGGGAAGTCCTACAGGGCTCCCCAAGCTGCGAATGTCTGCCCCTCGCGCGGGGCAGCAGGCTGCTATCCGCAGCTTGGAGAGCCCTCTGGACCTCTTCTGAAGGCGGGTGGGGGGCAAAAGTCTTTGTCCCCCCTGCCTGCCTTCCCGGGGGATTTTAAAATGCTGGCGGGCAGCAGCGAAGGCTTCGCTGCCGCCCGCCAGCATTTTAAAATCGCCCCAGGACAGCGGAGAAGTCTCCGCTGTCCCGGGAAGGGGGGGAAGCAAAGACTTTCACCCCCCCCCCGTCGGCCTTCAGAAGAGGTCGGGGGACAGACTGTCCCCAAACCTGGTCTGAAGGCGGTTTCCATAGGAACGCATTGATTGATTTTCAGTGCATTCCTATGGGAAACCGTGCTTCGCAAGAAGAAAAACTCGCAAGACGAAAAGACTTGCGGAACGAATTAATTTCGTCTTGCGAGGCACCACTGTACTCTATTTCGAACTTAAAAATGGAAAGCGTAATGCTGGTGGTCAACAAAAGAGGTTTAAAGACTGCCTCAAGGCAAATCTTTAAAAAAGTAGTATAAACACTGACAACTGGGAAACACTGGCCTGCGAGTGCTCCAATTGGAGAACAGCCTTTACCAAAGGTGCCATGGGCTTTGAAGACACTCGAACTCACGACACAAAGGAGAAACGTGCTAAGAGGAAGACACCCTTTGCAAATCCTCACCGTGATCAACTCCCACCCGGAAACCAATGTCCCCACTGTGGAAGAATGTGTGGATCCAGAATTGGCCTCCACAGTCACTTACAGACTCATTGTTAAAACCGTGTTTATGGAAGACAATGTTACTCAGCTACGAGTGATCACCAGAGAGAAGAGATATGCGCAATGCGGGAGCATATCTCATGTATCTCTAGGTACCTGGTGCAGTTTTCTCTCATGCAATGCCCTTTAGTGAACAGAACATGCCAGCATACAGTGGTACCTTGGTTCTCCAACAACTTGGAACCCAAACCCTGCAAACCCGGAAGTAAGTGTTCTGGATTGCGAACTTTTTTTGGAAGCTCCATTTTGCATGCTCTGTTTTGAGTGTTATGCTTCTGTTTTGAGTGCCACACATGTGTTTTCAGTGTTACGCTGAGGTTGGTCTGTTTTTGCTATTTATTTTGCATTTTTGTTTTTGTGGCTCTCTTTTTTTGTTTTTGTGACTGTGTAGAACCCAGTTCAGCTACTGATTGATTGATTGTGTGACTGCAGTACATTATTTATTGCTTTCATTATATAGATCAATGGTCTCATTACAGAATAAAATTCATGTTAAATTGCTGTTTTAGGGGTTGTTTTTAAAAGTCTGGAATGGATTAATCCATTTTGCATTACTTTCTATGGGAAAGCACGCCTTGGTTTTAGAACGCTTTGGTTTTGGAATGGACTTCCAGAATGGATTAAATTTGAGAACCAAGGTATCACTGTGCAAAATAATTAGCCACTGAAGCAACATTACATCCTTATATTGCATTAAGAAACATCAAAATATTAACCAGAAAAAAACACTGTGAAAACATTTTGTAACATCTGCACCTACATAAAAATGGTACGATCTTTTCAGCTCTTCGTGATCCATATCAACAATTTAATAGTGATGGATACATTTCATATTGCCAGATAAACCACCTATGTGATTTGTGTGTATGAGGAGGAGGAGGAGGAGGAAGAGGAAGAAGAAGAAGTTCTCCAATGAACTGTTTCCCTGTCAGTAAACATAACAGCCAGGAAATAATACTTTTGATATTTGCATAGTACATTGTGTCTTTTAATACTCTTCTTATATATAGAAGACAACTATTGATCTTACTGAGGCATGGTAAGTGAAGATTAAAGCACTCCAACACTGCTGTCTACAGGTGTGCCATGGTGAATTATGGTCCCCTCATAATTTATAGGATGAAAAAGCTGGACCGAGGAACCAACTGTTAATCAGTGCATTTGCACAGAAGATCAATCTTTGATACTTATATTCACAAATCCTGTTTATTTGGCCATATTAGAGAACAGACGGGTTTGCTGGAATGGATTCTTAGCAATGATGGATGTAATTGTCAAAACTGCCAAGGTCAATGTATAACGTTCAAAAAGAGAACTAACTCATTTTGAGCACCTTCCATTTATCATTCATGTAATTTGACCCCCAGTTCTCTCTGTAATAACAGAGTATGAAGGAACAACTGCTGTGTTCATTCCTATATGCTCCCGCAGACTTCTAAATACCATACAGGTCACAGCCTTTCCATGGGACTATTTGTGTGTAACTTTTGTTTCCAGCTAAGCTGTAACTATTGAGGGAAACCTGACTTTAATAAGGAATAGATTGCCTTTGAATCTGCACATGGTTGAAAGTTTACTGAAATGCAGTATAGTTATAAAATACAGAATTACCTTTTTTCGATTCATTTTAAAAATTCTATTTACTGTAGCCCATTGAAGCCCATCATTACTTCCACTCCTCCATCACATTCCAGAGATAAGTTCTAGCTTGGTGGTATATGACTTAGTTCTCCCTACTGTAGAACAGAAGCCAAGTGCAAGTGTCTAGTACAGGGGTAGGGAAGCTTTGGCCCTCCAGATGTTGCTAAACTACAACTCCCATCAGCCCCAGCAAGCATGGCCATTGGAGGAAGCTGTAGTTCTGCAACATCTGGAGGTCCACAAGTCCCCCACCCCATCAGTGGCTGGCTCCTCCAGAGTGCTCAGCCTCCTCCAGATGATATGACATGCATGATGTCATACTCACGTGTCAGATGCACACAATGCACACTAGGTCCCCTTGATTTGGTGCCTGGTGCCTCTGAGTGGGTTCAACATATTACACCTGGCACCTCTGAGTGGGTTCAACATATTACCAGGCTTAGCACCAGCATCCTCAGCAGCTGCAAATGGTCCACAGGTGCTATAGTCAACAGTGGTCAGCAGGGGAGTGCAGCACAGGTATTGTGGTGTTGCCCACCTGGCTACCAAACACTGAGGGTCAGTGCCAGTAATCAAGAGGGAGAAGTGCAAGGAGCTCAGCATGGTGCATGCACTGTGGTAGAGCCAATCCGACACACCGACTGCAGTGCTTCCACTACAATTAGCTCCCATTTACATCACTTAATACTGGTAATGATGCCTGATGTTGGGAAGCCAGGTGAGCAATATTACCTTGCCAACCACAGTTGATGCTGATGGCTGCTCTGGAATGAGCTCATCCACATCCTTTCTCCCTTCCAGATTAGTTTTTACTTTTAAAATTTCCTGCAGTGCCCTGGAGAGGTGCTTCAACTCTAAACTGATATAACGTATTTAACCTGTTTGTTGTAGGTAGAGACAGAGCAAAGAATCTAAAGCCAAGCAACTTTGGCTCTGTAAGCAGGGAACTATATGTAAATCACTGTGAACTCCTCAGAAGACGAATTAGATATGGGTTAATGATCCAGAAGAGCCACACTAGTATGTAGAAGCAGTGTCTTCAGGCAGGACAAAATGTACCTTCAAGTTTGGGGGGACCTGCCTTGGAGATTCCCAAGGATATCCCAAGGATGGAATCAATGAAGGCCATAGATTGATGATGGTGGGGGTTGTGATGGAAAAGGGGAGGTATCATAGTAAAGGGTAGGGGAGAAATTCAATTCAGTTCACATTTAAAGGCAAATCTACTTTATTTGCACTTTCCCAAACAATACTTAAAGCACAGCCATTCTTTGAAATTTGCAGTTTCTGAAGATTGCAAGGCAGTGTTTCAGCAAAGTGTTGTGTAGAGCACTGCATAAACTAGGGTAGAATCTCTGTAGAAATGCATATATTGATGAAAATTGCATACAAAAATGCATTATATCAGGCAAAATTGCATGCAACAGTTTGTACATTTGGAGAAATTTACATGAAAATATTGGTGAATGTAAACGGATGTGGAAATGAGGGCAACAGAGCTAAAGAATGGAAAATGAGAAACTGAGAGAAACCACAACGGACAGATTCAACGATCCCTAGTCATACGATCCCAGGGAAAGGGGCAAATCTGGAAGAGGAGAATAGCAGCAGGTCCATATCAAATGCTATTTAGCCTTGATTTAGTTGAGTCTGCAACATGACAATTGGGCAGTAACACCTAAAGATCACAAAAGGATCAGAAGTCCACAGGGCATCTGAAAATGCCCAAGCAAGCCCCCAGGGTATCCGGGAATGTCACAACCATTATTTCATATAATCAGGTTCATTTAAGCGCTACCACTTAATGAGCCCGCTTACATTCTAGGCACATAAAGTTCATCAGTGCAAGTATGGAAATGGATAATAATTTGAAACCATGTCAAATGTTGCTGCATGTATTCCTGTAGGCTTCAGCGAAACAAAGCTGAAAGGCATTTGGTGTGTCAAAATGGAAAACAGAAGAATCAAGCCACGTTTGAAGTGTATCTATACGTCTACAGTGCAGCACCATCTCAAAGCTCATTTTGGAATCAAAGATTGATCACACAAAATCCCCAGCAATCAGACACAGATTGCTACCTGGAGATGTCACATCAAACCGTTTCATTTCAGCAATGAAAACTTTCGTTCCCCCTTTTATAAAAAAATTGCTGCTTTGAGATTAATAGCACAAGCCGATTAGTCACATCCCGAATGCAATTAGCCACAATACCAGTGAATACCAGTACAATGGTGTTCTTTCTTTTTTCCCTTTTTCTTTTGGCTGAGTAGGTGGAGGAAAGCATAGAATATAAAAGCCTGTCATTTTCATGAGACAGTGACTATCAATTCTCAAATCCTCACAGGTGTGCTGTTAAAAAATTTAATTTCACCAGGATGATCAAAACATTTTATTCTGCTGTTCCACAAATATCAAAATAATTATGAAGCTACTCAAACTTTTATGTTCAAATAGATCTTGCCCTTTTCTTTTCTTTTTTTTTCTTTTTTCTTTGCTCTCGTGTGCCATGGCCAGCATCAAATTATTTTGCTGCCTGCTGTAAGATATATTAAGCAGTCTCGTTTAGGGAAGTGTGGGAATTCAGGGTCACCCACCCTCCTAACGTTAACACCTCAAAGAACATACTCGAGGCAGCCCAGTTAGAATAAGAATGGGGTGCTCTGTGGAAGACTCAGCTACTCCCAGGCATATCGAGTTCAATATTTGTCTTTTGGCCTATCAGTAACACATTACATTTTGGCAATTTGTTAATTAAGATGAGATTTGCTACTGTTAGGCAACCTGTTTTTGGCGTCGTTCTCCCCCCCCCCCCTTTGAAAAAGGACTTCGTTACCATCTAGCTCAATGCAAGACAAACAAAGCCGCTGTCAATACTCATTTTAATTAAGCCAATGGCATTAGCTGCTTATGACTTCATTCAGCTCAATCCCAGTGGGCAACCTGAAAGGCAATTCTCACCGTTACTTAGCTCCTGCCGTGTAATCCACAAGAGACTGTCAGCTTGCTGTGGTTTGTGACCTCTGACCCAATCACTTTCTTCCTTTTAACACTACTACTTTTGCACATTTAATGAACTTTGTACATGGTTAAAAAGATGTCAGCACAGAGGAATGATAGATCCTGCTGTGAAGGGCCCCATTGTTTCTATAAGTCTAACTGACCTTTCACACACACACATATACACAAAAGGGGGGTGGGAATAAAAAAAAATCGATATGGTTACTTAGTCACCAGTCCAATGCTATCTTTTATTATTAATATGCTAAACACATTGCTTTCAGAGCACTGACACCTAAACACCCCTAGACATACAAAAATGACTTCTCATTAATAACCATTATATTAATCACTGTTGCCCAGAACTAGAATCTGGCTGCGAAATCCCCTGGTGGAAATTGCTATAATTGTTCAAACTACAGGAATGAATATTTTTTCCCCAGCATAATTACTGCTGTCTCCTTATTGAAAAATATCCCATTAGATAGCAGCTTTTAGTTACGTAAATCGTGTTGATTAATTTTTAATTTCTGGCTTTTTAATATGACATTGCCCATGTAAAGATCTTTGATAATTTAAATGGTTAGCTGAACAATTATTACAATAACTTTACAGCACTTCAAATATCCATTTACTTATTAAAAGTTGCTTGCACAATTAACTCCTGGCTAAAAGTTTGGGGAAATTCTGTTATGTGCATCAAAGCTGCTGCCCGTGGTGTTGCAACAAGGCCCCAAAATTATGTGACAAGGACCTTATCTTGGCTAGTGACCAATGTAGCTGACCTTTCTGAGGTTCACCACTCAAGCAGTGGTTCATCTACAGAAGAGCGCTATGGTCACACTGGTGTGGTAAGGTCCTCAGAAACTTGACTGCAAACCCATCAACACTGACAGAATACAAACATTTCCATGTTCTGCTGGCCATTTTTGTGGCAATGAAGATTACCAAGCTTGTGCTGAGGTCATGGTTAGAGTGCTTGGAAAGGAGTGCCAAGGTGAGAAATTTCATTAGGAAACAGGAGATTTTAGGATGCCAAAACAGGTAAGAGGAAAGGGGCAGGAGGTGGGACCGCATGCAGTAATGGGAGACAGCTCTATCCCATGTAGCGTCACAGGATCCTTTTACATAACGCAAGGTATTTCAGTGCCTTTAATAGTGCAGAACAAAGGGTTCCCTTTGTATACAATTTGTGTGCATCTTTAGGAGGACTTTGACAGCTAATGGCTAGCTGCCTTTAACATTGGGATTTCATTTACCTATCTGAAGCAACCACTGAGGCCCATGTTGCTTTCCCAAATCACATAAAGATCTGCAGCCAAACAAAGCATGCACATAGGAAGAGGGTACTTAATACCATATTCAACTATTTGCCATCTAGCTCAGCATCATCTACTGTGAACTGGCATTGGCTCTCTGGAGTACCTGGCAGAGGTCTTTCCTATCACCTCACCTGTTACCTCACCCTTTAACTCAGGGGTCAAGCCCAAACCAGGCCCACCTGCCCGTATTAGCTGACATCATTGATAATGTCAGCTGATGGATGGATGGTTTAATCCTGCATTGGCTGTGTGATCCTGTTCCTATTAGGAACAAGATTTTAGAGCCAAGGCAGCAGGATTTAATCCCCACTCATCAGGTGAGCACAGATTGAACCCCTGTGGCAAAAGCACCCTTTGAAGCAGCTCCCATGTGCAAGCTATTTCAAAGAGGCTTTTGCAAAGACTTTAAACTATCTCCTGCTCTTCTGTTTGAGGGGACTCAGATGGGAGTGCAGGGGCAGTATTAAAGCCTTTTGCAACTCTCTTCTCTCCCTCTATATATCCCCAATCTCAGAAGCTTAAAGGGAAGCACAGGGATACGTTTAAAAAGGACTGTGAATCTCCTCCTGTTCCCCCTTGAAGCCTCCAAGATCAGGGACCTAAAGGGGGAAAGGGCGGGAGCAGACTTGAAGAGCCCTTTGCGAGTCTCCCTGTGCTCTCCTTTTAAAGCTCTGATAGGAAAGTTAAATAGGGGGGTGCAGGGAGATTTGCAAAGTGCAAAAACTATTGACATATGGGAGACCCTGGCTACCTGTCCAAATCGGCCAATGAAGTAAAAAATGTTCTCGACCTTAAGTGAACAAGTGAACAATTTTGTGCCAGTCTTCAACATTACATCAGAGAGAAAGAGCAGACTCATGTACTTCTCTGAGCATTGCTGTACATGACCTTCCTCCAAAGCCTCACATTGGCTTACACCTCCATTTTACTACCTTCTTCATGACCCTGTTCTAGGGAATCACCCTTCCTGTACCTCCTCCTATGGTATGGCAAGAATTATCCCCAGGTTACAAAACCAGAGAATGTGTGCAATTCCATCCCAAACTGGCCAAATTCTTATTCTCAGCTCAAACCAGCACTTCTGCTATTATCAGTCAATCAATCAATATCAATCAATATTTGTATGCCATCCTTCACCTGAAGATCACTGTGGTTCACAACTTAAAAATACAAAATGAGAACACAAAATGCATGGTAAAAACAAAAACAAACCAATAACCTCCCCCCCAAAACACATTTAAAAGGACATGCAAAATTAATCAGCCAAAGGACTGATTGCAGAGAAATCGGGTCCTCCCTTAAAGAGGGCACGTATTGTTGTGAGACCTGGAAAACCGGCACCCTGTGTCCCTCGAAGCTGGGTACAATCTGGCCAATGGGACGCAGTCCAAATGGTTCAAGAGACCTATTTATGCCCATGCACGTGACCCATAGCTTCTTCTTTCAGTGCGTGCATTCGGAACACCCACCCACCTCTCCCTACTTTTAGGGCTTTGCACTTGACCTTGCTATGCCGTTGTGTGTCGCCTGTCATTGGGACAGGGGCATGGCTGGAATTTTCCCCACTTGGCTGACTGTCTGTTGCTATTTGGGTTTCGCCTGCCGTGTAGCAAATCGTCACAACTTGTAACATTGTGGATAGGCTCTGGTTCAGGTGATAGGGATGGGAGAATGCTCTTGCCATCCCTATGTGAAGGGTATTCCGTTAAAGGAATCCAGGGACTCAATGGTTTGGTCAACCCCTGAGAGGCAGTTGTGCCCGTGCCTGAGTCCAGGGGGACATTTGGGTGGCGGAGATAGCCTGTTCCCGGCTTTCCGCTTATCCAGGTGTTCACCCTCAGCTGACCTATGCTGGAACACTGGGTCAGCACTACCTGCATGGCAGGGATCTAGTCGAACCAGAGCCTATGCAACCAATCACTTTCTGTAATCAATAAGGTTGTGGCCTAAATTCTGCCAAAAACAAACCAAAAATTTGAGTCATGTGTGAATTTATTTACTGGGGATGTTTCTGGGTCTGAACACGCAAAAGTTTTCACCTGGTGCCTAAAGACATGTAATGAAGTTGCCAGGCAAGCCTCCTTGAGGATAGCATTTCACAAACAAGGAACCACCAAAGAAAAGGCTTGCTAGCTTGGAACACCTCTGTTGTATCTGAGTTAAGCTCATTCTGACTATTACTAACTTCATACCCTTCAGAACTTGAACAGCTCCTTTGAATCAGTGGGAGAGCAGTTGAGCTTGGTACCCTTAGATTACTGAGGGCACCGCATCCAAAATCTCCAAACAACCTCCTCCAGTAATTTCATGTAGATCTGTGCTCTCCAGAAGTTGTTCAACTCTCAGCCTGGCCACCATAAATAAATAACAGTTCAGCAACATCTGAAAGGCCACAGTTCTCCACCTCTGATGAGGATGTTTTAAAGCATGGGGGACATGATAAAAACCCATGAGGCACAACTGTCTAATGACTATGGTAACAAACCCTGGTTCCACAGGACTACCTTCTGGAATCAACCCTTCAGGAAGAAATAGATCCCAGAGAGCATAGTGCCCCAAAATCACTGTCCTATCTCTATTAAAATTGTGTTAACCTCTGAGATTTCATACTGCAGACCAAAATGCAGGCCACCAAGTTCAGGCATATACTTCATAAATATCATATTGTCAAGTAACCAACATGTAGAGAACATTCCCCTCTTTTCAATGCAAAGGGCTGGTGGAGTTATTTGAGTACCTTAAATCCGGGAGAAAATTTGTTATTCTTACTGTCCTTATTGCTGTGTAATACACAAAGCAAAGAAAGTATAGAAATTAGGTTCTCTTTTTCCCCAAACCAAATTGCTTCGAGGTTTGTTCATTGTTTTACAGTCAAGCAGTATACATAAACCTTATGAAATAAAATAATAAATATATTTTAACCACACTCACTTGTTTTGAGTGAAATATTTAAAGTACTAAGCACATTCACAAACAAGTAATTGTTTCAGGATATGAAATTTTAACTTCTCATCAGCTTTCCAATGCTATGACTTTGTAGAATCATCCCTCCACACCCGTACAGCTTGACATTCAAAATATTGTGGCTTTGGGAACAGTTGGGTTAAAAGAGAGGGAGATTAGAAGAAATTTTGTATTTGGAGCACATTTTTAACAACCCTGTCCAAGATGGATCTTGTCGATTAGCAGTATTAATATGCAAAGGATAACATCCTTACAGCAAAATAGATAGTAGCAAAAGCTACCATGTCAAATTTAATCTCTGCATTTATTATTCCCATGTCCCTTTTCTGCCCTGTTCTTCCTTGGTGGTCTTCTCCTATTTTTGTTAAACAGAAGTCAAAAAGGGAGGGGCGGGGGGAGATACTGATTGATTTTTTTTTTTAACTACAGTTACAGATAGAGACTTTTCTGTAGCTTAATTTTATTTTATTTTTTTGAAATTTCAACCCTTGGAACTCTTGAGTGGCTCACCATTCCAGTATTTACACAGATGTGAGCACAGGCAGTTTGTAACCATCTACCTCTGCCCTTGTGGTCACCTCTGCCTCTGAGCAATCTTTGGGAGGTACATTAATAGCATTTGTATTAGATACACCCTCCTAAGATCCAATATTTTTATTTCACATTGTCCTCATGGAATGTAACTTAATACATATTCTGAACGAGGACAGACGTTTACTTAGCATTTTATGATAAATTCAATAGCGCACCAGCAGTGCTTTACAAGGGTGTCTCAAGGGCCCATAGAACAAAACCCAGTCCCAAGGAGTGTGTGTGTGTGCGCGCGCGGGCGCATGGGGGAAGAAGGGGGGATGTACAAACACATTTTAAAGGACAGAAGATTGTTTTTAAAAGGTGTTTTTCTTGGAAGAGCGAACGCGATGACTATCTTTCAGTCTTGCTCTTTGAAATTAAAGTAAAATAGTTCAAGGCACATTTATGCAATGACGGAGACATATTGGGTAGGAATTATGGTAAAAGATAACATGATCCCTGGATAAGGCGATTAAACTGAACGCTGTTTTGGTTGTATCTCTCCTGATCATCTTTCTCGAGCTATTTTTCAGTGCATTGCAAAGAAAGAAAGGGAGGGGAAAGGCTCATTGCAACTAAAGGGGTATTAGAAAGCCTTATGTTAAGTCTCTTTTGATGCCGCCTTATGCTCTTATTATATGGTATATGGGGTGAAATTGGCAGCAGCCTTTTCTGCAGGCTCTTCCTGCCTCATAGAGCTTTGCTCTTTCAGAGACCGCAGATGTCCATGTCCTGCTGTCAGCCCAAGTGCCAGACTCCCACTGGGATTTTTACTCAGCCAGGTGTCATGGCTGCCATGCTGAGTGATAAACACTAAGCAGAACCTGTCAGGGGAATATTTGCATGATGGCTTTTCCTTCAGAATCAAAAGCCTTACAAGATGCCATTGAAAATCTCAAAAGAGTGACTAAGCATTTTAGCACTGCTCTGGCTAACTTACGTAACTAACACGTATGGGTGGCCTCCTGCAAGTAGTTCTAATAATTCCACTTCTTGGGCCCATATTTCGTTGTATCTTTTTTTTTACCCTGAAGGAAGCATTGTCTTTCATTGTGTATCAAGCCTAATCCTTTCTCAGCTTGAGTCTTGTTAGCATAGTTGCAGAGAAGAAACCACATGCTATATTATGTGTAGATGTGGGTTCTTTCCCTCTTAAAGGCCATTGCAGTGAAAGCGCCACTGTATTAATGGCTCCAATGCAGCATTTATGGGTCCTTCCATTGCAAAGTAGAAACATTCGTCAGTCTCTTGGGGTTCATCATTAGTATTCATTTTTTTTTAAGAAATGAAAGAATCCTACTTGCATATCCAAAGGCCCTTCACAGTTGTCATCAACCTAACATTGGCAGAATAAAAAGGAATTGCCTGAAAACATAGTAGTTAAAAGTTAGGTGTTGTAGGTGGGTTTTAAAAACAAACACAGAGTATTGACTGGCATTAGCAACAATTCCAGTCTTAAAACCCATTTTACTCAGCAGAAATTATAGAGGGCACCTGAGAAAACACACAAGGAATTTTCTGTGGTGGGTGTTTATGGAGCCAGATAAAAGCCTATGACCACAGCTCAGTCTCCCAGAATTTTTGATACTTGAAGGATCTTTGTGAGATTGGCATTGTGAGAACATTGGCAGGGGCACTGAAGAGATCCACTGCTCCCCACCAAGCGATTCTTACCTGATTGTAATGATGGTGGTGGTCTTATACCTGCAGTGGCAGGTAGTTTATAGTGGAGTAACCAAAACATGATTTCCTGCTTGAAAAGTTTAAATGACATGCACTGCTTATTCCATTTTACCTGACTTCCTGTACCACAGAAGACCACTGGTGCATCACTGTGATGCCATTTTTAAAATATGGCTTGTAAGATTGCAAGAAAGAAAATATTGCCTCACTCCTCCAAGCCCACCTAAAAAAATAAACCTCTTTGATGTGGCTCATTTGGCCTAGACTAGGCTGTGCAGGGCAGGGAGTGATGGCATAATAGTGCCACTGGCTGTTCTTCCACAAGCTCTTTGCTGGATGCAGCTTATGTACAATTAAAGTTTTCTCATCACTCTTGGTCCCATGTGGCCAGTCCTTCATAAGGTCATGCTGGGAAAATACTATTAGGGAGCTAGCATAATATTCACAAGATGCTTTGAATATGGATTTCATGGTGATGGCCTCCATTTTAGACTGCTGTCATAGGTCATAAGGACATAGAGATCTGCTTTCTACCAAATCAAGCTCTGTATTGTTTACACTGACTGACAGCAGATCTCCAGGGTTTCAGGCAGGGGTCTAGCCCAGTCCTAACTGGAATTGCCTGGGATTGAACCTGGGACCGACTGCATGCAAGGCAGATGCCTTACCACTGAGCTACAGCCCTTTCAATAGACCTATATGGGACCTCAATTTTCTGATGACCATATGTTGGGGACATGCAGCCGGGAATTCTTGTGTTCATCCTGCTCCACTTTTGAGCATCCATGGTCCATCTGATTGACCACTGCTGAGATGAGAGAGTTACTAATTAACCGCTTCATTTAAAATGTTTTTGAATCTATCTTTCCTTAGGCCTTGCAATTCTATTGTGGCCAATAATTCTTCATCCAAGAGCTTCGGTCAGTGTGCATGGTTAGTAATATAAGAAGAAACCTGATGGATCAGACCAAAGGGTTTTCTCGTCCAGCATCCTGGGTCCCATAATAGCTAACTAGATGCCGATAGAAAGCCCTTAATTGGGATGTGAGAGTTACAGCACTTTCTTGCTCCTCCTCCTAAGCAATGGCATTTAGATACCTGTGACTTCTGAGCCTCAAGGTAGACTATGGTCACCAAGGCTGAGAGCCACTGAAAGCCTTATTCTCCAACAATTTATGTAATCCCTTCTAAAGACCATCTAAAGTTGGCAGCCAGCGCCACATCTTGTTCTAGATCCTTTATTCCATTGTAACGTCACAACAATGGTGTAAACAGCTTAGGCTGAAATATAGTGACTTGCCCGAAAATGAACCAGTGATTGAATACCATGGTTAAGCAAGGATTTGGATAAGCATCTCCTTGGTCAATGTCCAACAATTCTCTGTCTACTCTGGGCCTCTACTCTGAAGCTCTGATAGCTTCATTACAGAAATATAGGGAGAAAATTCCACCTTTTCTTTGAAATACCCTCTCAAAGTTAAGAATGTTGGTGCTGCATATAGTACCTCAATAGATGCCTTTGTTTTATTTATATATTTGACATCTGCAGGAACAATGGGGGGAAAAGTGATATGGTATTTTGTGATCCGTTCTACACTGTTGTTCTCTGTGGGCATAATCTGTGTTTCTTGCTGTGGCTGAAACTTTATTACAGACTCAGATAATGCAGTTTGCTGGCTAGGAATCTACCCACAAACTCCCCCTCACGTTTTGTGAAATGACAATGTTCAAAAACTTTTAGTACCTTTACTCCTGCTGTTTGATGGAGTGTAATTTACCACACATATCTGCATGCATATTAATTTTGAGTGTCAGTGACTTTATTTTTTTTAAGTTCCCGATGTATTATTTCCCCCTCTTACATTAACCATTTATAGTTCCTATCAGAGGAATAGAAATATGTGGTCTCTGTAATTGAACAATTTATAATGCACCATAAGGGCAAAATCATGTATCTATCTATCTACGGTAATTCTTAAGATAGCTATATTTTGTTCCTAGTATCCTGATCCTATTCATTCTTCCTCTGAACTCTGACCTAGTCCTACGTGAAGCATGTATAGCAGGCACATCCAACTCTATAGAGACTGCAATCTACCCCCAGTATAAAAAAACAGGACATGATCTACCCATTGTCATTGCCCAGAGTTGTTGAGAGTTTTTAAGGGGGAGTGACCACAGTTGTTGAACTTTTTTTAGGAATGAATGGCAGCAGTTGTGGATTGCATACAATCACTCACCCAAATGTCCGCAGCCCCCCCTTCTCCCTACACTCTGCCAGCAATATGAAAACTTCTGGTAAGTCTGAGCTCCATGCTCAGACTACATTTTAAGCTAGACTACCATTTTAAACCTGCCTAAACAAAGCTGCTACATCTGTTATTCTTCAACAAGTATTGCCATGTGAGTGAATGTTCTTTTTACCTTTTACAAGACTGTGTGAATGTTATTTTAAGGGGAAGAAAAGAAGAAAATACCAGGAAAATCCAGTCTGTCTGAAAGCATCCTGGGTTACTTAAACTAAAAGATTAAAACTTTTAATGCGGGATGCGGGTGGCGCTGTGGGCTAAAGCCTCAGCGCCTAGGACTTGCCGATCGGAAGGTTGGTGGTTCGAATCCCCGCGGCGGGGTGCGCTTCCGTCGCTCGGTCCCAGCGCCTGCCAACCTAGCAGTTCAAAAGCACCCCCGGGTGCAAGTAGATAAATAGGGACCGCTTACTGGTGGGAAGGTAAACGGCGTTCCGTGTGCTGCTCTGGTGCCAGTTCGCCAGAGCAGCTTCGTCACGCTGCCCACGTGACCCGGAAGTGTCTGCGGACAGCGCTGGCTCTCGGCCTCTAGAGTGAGATGAGCGCACAACCCTAGAGTCTGTCACGACTGGCCTGTACGGGCAGGGGTACCTTTACCTTTACCTTTAACTAAGCTTCCATTTGAAGCTGCAAAAGAGATAGCACTCTGCTGAACTCACAAATGTGAGGAAGGAAAGATAACAGCTAATAAATGTATCCTCCCCTAGCATCTATTCACATCCCAACATTACTTAGTGCTGCAAAGGCTGCAACCCAGAGCATTTTCCATTTGGTAAATAATTTACACTGAAAAGAACAAGTTACTCTAGTGGCAGAATACTTAATGGGACTTTATCAAAGAATAGCCTTGCTTGGGTATTTTTTTCCTTTCATGGTTGCAGCTGATGTGGCTTTCCTCTTTTACCTTGGCTTTCAGCAGAGCATACTGTGCCTGTGGTAAAGGGCCTCGGGCCTGCAATATAATATAGAATGGAATACTGAATCCTGGAATTTATATTTATTGAGGTTCTTTCCAGCTGACCACAGCAGCTCAAAGTGAATTCATGTATTACAGACATGTTTGCTTAATATTCTCCAAAACTTGTCACAATAGAAATGGCTGCCTATCGCTCCCCCCCCCCCAATACATGCACACTATTAATGCAGTAGGGAAATGCAGCCAATTGCAGCTCTCTGACATGTAAACCAGGCATAGGCAAACTCAGCCCTCCAAATGTTTTGGGACTACAACTCCCATCATTCCTAGCAACAGGACCAGTGGTCAGGGATGATGGGAACTGTAGTCCCAAAACATCTGGAGGGCTGAGTTTGCCTATGCCTGATGTAAACCCATGAAGCATATAAAGAGGGTAGGAGGGATATATAGTTGCCTCAAGCAGTACAGGGGGTTATTTGCCTTTTAGCAGGTGACAGAGTTGATCCTGTAATGCAGATCATTGGGCATAAGAAAATGGGCATAAGAACATTAGAGAGGCCTGCTGGACCCAGCGCTCTTTTAAAACTGTATTATTATTATTTACTACTTGGTGGTTTGCCGTCCTCAGGTCTCTTTAGGAGAAAGAATGGATAGGAATTCAATTATCATCATCAAACCAAGATTATACTAATAAGATGGAACAAGTCACCAGTGGGGGTGGGAACAGTGGAAGGGGAGGAAGACCATGAAGATAGAAACGTAAGAAGAGCTTTTTGCATCAGTTCAATGACCCATCAAGTCCAGCATCCTGTTCTCACAGCAGCCAACCAGATGCCTGCGGAAAGGTCAGAAACAGAACCCGAGCATGACAGTGCTCTCTTCCCACCTAAAATTTCCAACAGCTGGTATTTCAAGGCATACTGCCTTTGACAGTGGAGGTATAAAAAGGAAACCAACCCAGGGAGGAAAGGACAAAAATCATATGGAAAAATGGAAAAAATAAATAAACTATCACGTATCAAAATGACTATTGTTCATCAGATAGGGACATTGTGGGAGTTGTCTTTGTACAGTTCTGCACCTGTTTTAGAACTGACACCTTTTCAGCATTGTTTCAAACATTAGGAGAGCTCTCAGGAGTTGTGACAGCCAAACAACTTTGTAAATATGAATGTCAAAACCCGCCAGTGTGGGAGTATTTCCAACGATGCTGGTATGTTTGATTGATTTCCACTTTGGAGGTGGACTTTCCTGACATTTGCTATCAAAAAAGTTTGCATGGTTTTAAAGATTTCTGGATGTATGGCTTAGTGTGCCCCTTCCTTTTCTAGAGAGGTTAAGTCAGGCTTCCTCAAACTTGGCCCTCCAGATGTTTTGAGACTACAATTCCCATCAACCCTGACCACTGGTCCTGCTAGCTAGGGATCATGGGAGTTGTAAGCCAAAAACATCTGGAGGGCTGAGTTTGAGGAAGCCTGGGTTAAGTTAAAGAAACTGCAGAAAATAGAACTGTTTTCTGTGAGACATTGTGTGGTCCAGTGGGTTACAAATTGGTATGTTTTCTTGGAGATGCACACTGTCTACTCTAGAGATACTTTTGGTTCTCAGAGAACCAATCTCTCAGTTGTCCATTTGATAAATGGGAAGAATAGTTAACTAATTCATGAGACTGTTGCAAATACTGTTCACACTCAAGTTTGCCTAAGACAAAACTAGAGGGGGGAAATGGAGGGTCCAGTTCAGGGGAAACAACTACAGTGATTTCCAAGAATGCTAAAAGATTTCCAATCTTTGGGATGAGAGTCTAAGAGGTGTCATGTATGGTACCCTGAATATCCCATTCCCAATAGTCTTTCCAGCTCTGCAAGCCACAGGTATCCTGAGCTATTTGCCACCTATATCATTTTGGCACCAGTTCCCTTATGTTCTCGTTTACAGAAATTAACAAAAAACAAATTCCACTGTACGGGCACATGGCTTGGCCCAAGGCCCCACCCCGGTGGCAGGCAGAAATTAACAATTGCATAAATTCAGAGAAAGCCCTAGTGGCCAAAGCTCACACCCCTTGCCTTGAAGTAAAAGAGGTGACTTGTTTACAGTAATAGCCAACCAATCACTGCCCAAGTCCTCCAGTTTGGTCCCACTCCCTCCTGCAAAACGCTTCCCCTCAAATGCTGAGGAACTGAGGAAAAAATCCTTGAGCCAAAAGAATTCCCAGTGATACAAATTGTCCTAAATGAACCTCTGACTTAAAAACCACTCCCTCCATGCCCCTCCTTCATGAGTCTGAGGAGATCAGAAGCACCTGCTCCCATTTTTAATCAAACTACAAATCTGAGTTATGCCTAAACTCAGAAAAGTGGTTTAAAATAAACTATGGTTGTGGTGGGGAAAGGAAGTATCTGTGGGATTGAGTGTGGGTATGTATGAATATTTTTAAGAATTGTATGAAATGTATATTTGTATGTATATTTGTAATATGTATGTATTAATGTTGAATTATTTTAATAATAAAATATTTGTGTAATAAACAAACAAACAAACAAACAAACAAACTATGGTTAGTGAGAACAAACCAGGAGCAAACTGATTTCAAATGCGGGCATGTTCACCAGCTAGAGTTTAAACAAACCACAGTTCCCTGAGTTTGGACACAATGTGGAAATGTGCTTCGTTTAAAATCTGAAGCAGATGTTTCAGATCTTTTTACACCAAGACAAGACAAAAGATCCTCAGGTGCACCTGAGAATCATGGATTTACATATTGGAAAAGCATGGTTTCCATTACATTTTAACTGGGACTTGAATACTTTTTGGCATTATGTAATTTTGTTGCATAGGTTGAATGATTTTCAGCACTGTGTATGTTTTCAGTATAAATGTGCCAAGGTGATTAGCTCAGCTCTGCCTATTTTGGACTTCAGGACTTATATCCAATGCAGTGCTTTGTAACTATCTCAGCAGCACAAGAATTTCCACTTGTGCAATGGGACTCTCCCCTCTCCTCCTTGACACACACCCTGTACCCTCCTCACATCTGTTTTGGAGGCTTAGCAGGAAACCCAGAACAGATTTAAGGGGCTGAACAATGAAAGAAGAGGGCTGGGAAAGTTCCATTGTGCAAGTGGAAATCCTTACACTGATGGGATGGTTACTTTGTGCTGCACTGTATGCAAGCCAAGGTCGGCACTCTTAGAAGCGCAGCCTACACTCGAGTAGGACCCCGGTAGAGAAACATGCCCGACTGGCATGTTCTCTCCCTCCTGGTCGATTGTTCGGGAGCTTCAAAGGCTTTCTTCAGCCCGAACATCACAGCAACTGATGCCAACCGACACCGGCAGACTTAAGGATCTGCAGAATCTTCGCAGCTTGCGTAACAGACCTCAGCAACTCAGCATTTTGGCTAATCTACTTTATTTACATATAAACATACACGGAACACTGCAACATGGCTCCCTCTCTCTCTAGCATCAGACAGCAAAGAGAAAAAGAACAAAGGACAATAGTCCCACTTCACGGAACACAGTAACACAAACATCCTGTCTCCGTCACTTTCCACTCTGTGTTGTCAAACATATACCGTCATGTGATAGACAACAATCCTATGACTGCAATCGCGGAGCAGGAATTCTAACAGGCACAACCTAGGTCCTACCAAGCAACAATAATATGCTGAAGGACTGCATATGGCTTAATTTGGCACAAGATGTACAGGTCTTCCATAGAGTCATCCTTTCACTTTGGCCCTTCCTTGGTATTACTAGAATCTTCTGGGAAGAATGGATATGGGAAAGGTTGTACTATTCCCCATTTACCATAAGATTCAAAAATCTTATGAATTTGTTAATTCTGTTTCAAAGCACAGGTTCATGACACTTCTCCAAAGAAACAGCCAAATCATTCTGTTGGATCACTCCGTGCTTAATCGCAAGCATGAGAAATAGCTGGGAGTTTCTGCTGCCTCTCTGTTTGATAAATTTAGATGTAAATGTCACTTGTACACACCAGTAAGGACTCTTGGGTCTTACACATTTCTCTCCCACTGCCCAGCAGTTAAAATAGGTTTGGTTATTGAAGGATATATCTCTACGGCTACATAAAGAAGACGCTAGAGACTTTGTTGCCAGAAAACAAACATTCCCACAACCGTTTTTTCATGCCGCCATCTATCATATTGTTAAAGGTTTATATCAGCCATTGCATTTTAAATGCCCATAAGAATTTTCACACATCAGATTTTGCTCTTACTTGGGGGAAAGGAAAGAAAAAGAAAAAGAAATCTAGCTTCCCTTAAGGAATGGTGGACAAGGAAACAAGATATCAAACACTTCCTGCTTTTGAGAGGAGATGTAATACTCTATGAATGGCTGACCTGCATATGACCTTGATCATGGGAAGGGGTTTGTTTTGGTAGACTGCTGTAGCCAGCTACCTGCCGTGAGGCTGGGGATTCCTACTGGAGGGAACTCTTAACACTGTGCTTAAAAGCACATTTATTTGGGTGGAGTTATTATTGTAGAAATATTGCTTTATAGGTAGAGTGATTGATTGTTTCTTTGACTGTTCATATATATAATTTTATCCTATCTCTTCACACATGCTGAAAATGGATTATCACCTTTTGTAGCCAAACATGTTAAAATAGGTTTTAAGCAGATCCTTCTTTATTATTTTTTATTTGTTCTGTATTCCGTTTACATCCCTCCTTTCATTCCAGGAGCTAATCTGCTGATGTTATCATCACAACAGCCCTTTGAAGTAGGTGAGGCTAAGAGACAACGATTGGCCAAGGTCATCCAGTGTGCTCTGTGGTTGAGAGGGGTTTGAATTCTGGTCCCCTAGATTCTAGTCCAGCACTCTAACCACTACACCACGCTACTTCCCTGCCTACCCTCCCAATAGTTGGCAGTAAGTAGCATTAACATCCAAAATAATGCAAAGTCCCAGGTACAATGAGCCACTTATTGTTGAGGGGGAGTGCGTGGAACAGGTCTCGGTGTTTCGATTTCTGGGAATGGAGTTGAGAGATGACCTAACCTGGGGAGAGAACAGCAAAGACCTGGTGAAGAGAGCACAGCAGAGGTTATATTTTCTGAGAATCCTCCGGAAAAGCAATCTCTCAAAGGACCTGTTGATGGCATTTTACCATTGCACTGTGGAGAGCTTACTAACTTATGGTCTGTGTGTGTGGCTTGGGAGCTGCACGGCCAGGGTTGCAAAGACTGCAGAGAGAATATCTGGGTGCACTCTTCCCACCTTAGATCAAATCTATGCTGCCAGGTGCCATAAGAAAGCGGCAGAGATAGCACAAAGAGTACGCACCCCAGAAATGATCTCTTTCAGCTTCTGCCTTCTGGAAGAAGGTATAGGGTTATAAAGGCCAGGACTAGCCGCCTGAGAAACAGTTTCTATGCAAATGCAATTCTGGTTCTAAATGCAGCATAAGGGGTCTCTATAGTATAGTGTATTTTAAAATGGGGTTTTAGAGTTTTTAGGGTTTTTTTTAATGTTTTATGTAGTTTTGTAGTAGTTTTATGTAGTTTTGTGGTAGTTTTATGTAGTTTTATGTAGTTTTTCAATTTCATTGTTTCTGCATGGGACAATGACAATAAAGATATCGTAATCGTAATTGTAATTGTAATCGTAATAAGAGCACGCACGCACGCACGCGCGCACACACACACACACAAACACACAATGATAAGGAAGGCTTTCCTTTGGATATATATATATATAGTATTCTTATCTACTTCATGCTATAGATGGGGGCCGCTAACCATCATTAACTAAAATAGGATCATAGGAATCTGCCTGATGCCATGTCAATCCATTGGTCCATGATCTTTCTCACTATTGTCCACACTGATGGGTAGCAGTTTGCCAAGGTTTCAGACAAGGGGGATCTCATTGTCTCAATGCTATATTGGATTCAAAGTTATGCTATCAGGGCTACAGAATATTAGTTATATCCACCTGCAGTTAGTTGTAGAGTGACCACTCACTTTAGTAGGCAGCAGACCCAGACACTCCCTGCCAACTTCCGTTACTTAAAATGTCAACATCCAAAAAGTGTTTGCTTGCCTCATTCCATTCATCCTAAGCACACCAGAACTGATCCCCAACAGGGAAGAAATATCTGCTTCTCTGGTATCTGAGAGCCAGTGTGGTGTAGTGGTTAAGAGCGGCAGTCTCGTAATCTGGGGAACCAGGTTCGCGTCTCCGCTCCTCCACATGCAGCTGCTGGGTGACCTTGGGCTAGTCACACTTCTTTGAAGTCTCTCAGCCCCATTCACCTCACAGAGTGTTTGTTGTGGGGAAGGAAGGGAAAGGAGAATGTTAGCCGCTTTGAGACTCCTTAAAGGGAGTGAAAGGCAGGATATCAAATCCAAACTCTTCTTCTTCTTCATCATCTAAAATTCTGAGTCTGTTGTCAAATACAGGTCCTGGATCTAGCTGAATACTGTGCATACGGTAATCTCATCACAATGTGCTAGAGATACTTCAGTTGGAGACAGCTCAGGTTCACCAGAAGATTCATCATCAGGAATAGCTCTGCATTTTGCAAACTTAAATGATGGGGTTGGGGAATGGGAATGGGAATCATTATTTTGGGCTCTTCTTGCCATTCCATATGATAAACTGGCTGGGGGAAAAATTGGCTCGAGCATGCTCCAGGTGCTTCCTGAGTTCTGAGAAGCTACATCCCATTCTAATCTGATCCATGTGCTTTGTAAACCAGGTGACAGGCACTGATGGAATGGCTGAAGAAAACACTTGGAGTGACATCCTGTTCAATTGTTCATCCACATCATTGTCAAGCCCAGCAGTGTGGGTCTTATCCCCAGAGATTTGTGGAATCTAGTCACCTCCATAAGTCTTGTCTGGGGAAAGGTGTTTACCAGCACAACACAACTGAAAACTGTAGATTCATAAGCTAATGATTTGTCCATGACCATAATTTATTGATGGTCTCAGCAATGAAAACCCTTCCCTCCAAGTCAATGCAAATACGTAATCTTCCCCTTTATGTGTGTCCATTCATGGTTAGATCACTGGCTACTGGACTGGTGAAGAGGTCCTGAACAAGTCCTAAAAAGCTGTCCTTTTAATATACCAGAACAGGTATAGGCAAACTCGGCCCTCCAGATGTTCTGGGACTACAACTCCCATCATCCCTAGCTAACAGGTCAGGGATGATGGGAACTGTAGTCCCAAAACATCTGGAGGGTCAAGTTTGCTTATGCCTGTCCCAGAACAATTTTTGTTGTTTAGTCGTTTAGTCGTGTCCGACTCTTCGTGACCCCATGGACCAGAGCACACCAGGCACTCTTGTCTTCCATTGCCTCCCGCAGTTTGGTCAAACTCATGTTGGGAGCTTCGAGAACACTGTTCAACCATCTCGTCCTCTCTCATCCCCTTCTCCTTGTGCCCTTAATCTTTCCCAGCATCAGGGTCTTTTCCAAGGAGTCTTCTCTTCACATGAGGTGGCTAAAGTGGTGGAGCCTCAGCTTCAAGATCTGTCCTTCCAGTGAGCACTCAGGGCTGATTTCCTTAAGAATGGATAGGTTTGATCTTCTTGCAGTCCATGGGACTCTCAAGTGTCTCCTCCAGCAATATAATTCAAAAGCATCAGGGCAGCATTTTATTTCTTTATGTCAGAGGCTTGCTGCAGCTGAGACTTGTCATAGGCTTGTAGCAGCTGAACCTTATCTCCATAGAGCCTCACCACTGTGTGGGAGGTGCCTTGCCTCCTCCACATACTATAAAGAGAAGTTAGGTAGGAGGCAGCAGCAGTTACAGGAGTGACATAGGTTTGGGAGAAAGGAATCTTAAAAAGAAGTATTGCTTCCCTGTAGCAGCACACAACAGGGAACTCTCTCTGGGTTAAAGCCCAATGGTGAGTCAGGGAAATAAATTCTTTCCAGAAACAGGTATTGAGGAAAGCAAGAAACCCCAGGAGAGCTTGATGGGGAGAAGGTTCTCAATCTTCCTGTTCTGGGAGCCAGGGAGTACCAATATCTCTGTGAAGGTTTTGGAGCTCCAAGAGCCTTTGTAAGTTGGTTATGTGGGGGAGACTGCAGAAAAAGGATGCTTCCCATTATTTAGAAATTTATGTAGCACCTCTCTATTTTATCAACTTCAAAGGGAGCAATAAATCATAACAATGAACTAAAAATGAACAGTAATATCATCAATGAGAGCAAACTCCTCTTTCTGCTCTGGAGCATAGGACTTATTCCTGATTCCTGTGATGCAATCTCTTTTGTGGCTGATGTCACTGCTGGAGAGGTAACCTATTCATGCTGGAATCAGAACCACCAGTTCCTTCCCTATTTCATGTTGCTGAAGTTGTTTGTTACAAGGCACCAGATTTCTCTTTGTGAACCGCCCTGAGACCTTGGGGTATAGGGCGGTATATAAATTTAATTAATTAATTAATTACTTAATTGCAGTTTCATGTTTTTCAAGGACATAATAGGCTATTGCCTTCCTAGTGGGAGAGTAGGGACTCAACTACATAGATACAAATAAAACATTTTAAGTGTGTTGTAAAGTGCAATATACAAAAGTGACACTAGATGGTGACGGTTTTATAGTAAATTCAATGTATTCAAAACGTGTGTGTTTTTTTAAAGTATTTTAAAGCATTTTTATATGTGTGTAGATTCCACCTAGATAGATACCACCAAACCATGTTGTCAGGACTGCCGCTAGGTCCCAGCTCACAGAGGACCAACGCCCAGTGGATATTATATACAAAAGTCTTTATTGAAGTTTAGTTTCCATTTCCAAGCTCTGGGCGCACAGGCCCACGTCTTAACGCTAGACCGGCTAAGTCCCCTCTGACTCACTGCTCCACCCACACCAGTTTAAGATTCTAGCCCGGCTCCACCTCTTGCGCTGCTCTTTCCTGCGTTGGGTCCTTCTGCCCTCTGGGGTTCCCTCCTTCCTGGACTCCTCTGACGCGGAGCCTCCTGAGTCTTGCCCCTCCCTCCGGCGGGCTTTAGGACCTGGCTCCCTTCCCGGGCTCCCCGCTGTGCCGCGCTCCTGTACATTTGAACTTGGCGCGCGCGCCCAGCCGGTGACTTTCCTTCTGACCGTTTCCCCGCTTCCTGATGTGGGTGTTGCCAAACCTGACTCCTCTCCTCCCTCTGGTGGTGAGGACACTGGTCCCGACTCCTGGGACTCCCCCTCCCCACTGCGCTCTGGTGGAGACGCTGGCCCTGATCTCCAGCTGCTGTTCAGGGACTCCCCGCTGGCCCCTCCCTCTTGAGGTTTCTCCCTTGGAATCTCCCTTGCTCTGGCCACCGGCGCTCCCTTCTGTGAGTCCTCCGATTCGCTAGAGAGGCTTGTGGAATAACTCTGGCCACTGTCACTGCCTGCGCCCCCCTCGTACTCCTCCTCCTCACTCTCCATTTGCTCCCCCTCCTGTGTCTCTCCTTCTGAACCCCTGACATCCATCCCCCCCTCGAAGCCCCCCCTTCCCCCCTCCCCCTCTTCCGGTGCGGGTTCCGGGTGCTCCATTGTTGTAGGGGTGAGTCCAGGATACAGCTCGTCCCCTGAGGCTTGCAACCATCGAGATAAGTCCGGGATGTCCCCCATGGGCTCGTCGACGACGAGCTCCTCCGCTTCCATCTCCTGCGCGGTGTGCTCGAAATCTGAGCTCGACCCCAAATCACCCAAGAGCCCTCCTCCCCCTGTTGCTTGATGGGGGTCCACCTCCCAGGGCCCCTTCGGCATGTCTCTGCGCCAGCCCACTTCGGGTTGGTCCTCCCACCAATAAGATCCCCCCGTGCCAAAACCTGAAAGTGATCCCTCCGGGGAGCTGCCTCCCGGAGCCGAGTCCTCAGCTGACGAGAAAGCCCGGAAAGTGCTGGCCGAGAGTGTGGGTGTGAACAAACAATCCTCGAAAAAGCCCGCCGGCATAGGCTTGTGCGGGAAAAGTGTGTGGAATTCTTCCTTGAGCAACTGCTCTTCCACTGCGTAATCCGGCACCCACCTGTTGGCGCTGGCCGGGGTGTCCTCTGTGGCGAGAAGATATTCAATCCCGTCCTCCCCCCACCTTGAGTCTAAAATCTCAGTGGCTTCATTAAGTGGCTCCCCTTTCGGCGACCCCCCTTTTTTGGACGCTTCTCTGAGCAGGTCTGGCGCCTTCCCCGGTGCTTGAAACCTGTGGGGCTCTCTGTAGGGCGTGAGCACTGATCTATGAAAGACCGGGTGCATTCTGGAACCCTCCGGGAGTGTCAACCGGAAGGCCACTGGGTTGATCTGCGCCTCTACTTGGTAAGGCCCTAGCTGCTTGTGCCCTAGTTTCTTCTTGGCTAACGATCTGGCTGGAACTGCTTGTGCTGCCAACCAGACCCAGTCTCCCACCTGGATGTCCTCCCCAACCCTCCTGTGTCGATCTGCCTGCACTTTGTAAGCCTGTTTTGCCAACTCTAACTGCCTCCTGATACTGCGGTTTTCTGGACAGCGCGTCCGCCAAGACGTTGCTGTTTCCTGGGATGTACTCAATTCTGAAGTCGAAATCTGCAAAGAACTCCGCCCAGCGGATGTGTCGCTGGTTCAGGAACCTCGCCGTGCGCCAGTACTCCAAGTTCTTATGGTCTGTGCGGACCTGCACCGTGTGCTTGGCTCCGACGAGGAAGTGCCGCCACGCCTTGAAGGCTGCATGTATGGCCAGCAACTCCCTGTCCCAAATGGTGTAGTTCTGCTCCGCTTTGCTGAGTTTTCTGGAGTAGAAAGCGCACGGCCTCCAGTCCCCCTGGTGGTCTTGCTGCAACAGAACGGCTCCCACGGCCCTGTCTGAGGCGTCCGTCTCCACTCTCATGGGCCTGCTGGGATTTACGTGCAGTAGGTTCTCTTCGGAAGCGAAGAGCTGCTTGAGCTTCTGAAAGGACTGCTCTGCCTGCTCCGTCCAGATGAACCTCTTCTTCTTGGAACTGAGGGTGTCGGTGATGGCCGCTGTCTGCATGGCGAAACCCTTGATGAACTTGCGATAAAAGTTGGCAAAACCGACAAACCTCTGTACTTCCTTCCTATTGCGTGGGCTCTTCCAGTCCAGTACTGCACGTACCTTGGCACCGTCCATAGCCAGTCCCTTGTCGGACAGTTTGTAGCCCAAGAAATCCACCTCCGTCTTGTCGAACTGGCACTTCTCCAGCTTGGCGTACAGCCTGTGCTCCCGCAGCCTCTGCAGAACTTCCCTAATATCTCTCTCGTGAGCCTCCGGCGATTCCGAGAAGATTAGGATGTCATCCAGGAAGCAGACGCACTTCTTGTAGAGGAGACCCGCCAAGACATGATGCATGAAGGCTTGAAAGCAGTGGGAACCATTTTTTAATCCAAAAGGCATAACTCTGTATTCATAAGTGCCCAGCGGCGTAAACATGGTAGTTTTCCACTCGTCGCCTTCCCGTACGCGAATGAGATTGTACGCTCCGCGCAGATCCAACTTGGTAAAGATGCGACCCTTCCTCACCGTCGCCAGCAGGTCATCGATCTTGGGCATAGGGAAGGCTGAGGGCTTGGTCTTGAGGTTCAAGAAGCGGAAATCAACGACCAGCCTCTTCTGGGGCGTATCCCTCTTCTTTACAAAGAACACGGGACTGCCTCCTGCCACCTTGGACTCCCGGATGAATCCCCGCTTCAGGTTGTGATCTATGAACTCCCTGAGCTCTTGCAATTCATCCTCAGACATGGAGTACAGTTTCCCCGTCGGGAGCGTCGCCCCGGGCAGGAGGTCGATCTTGCAGTCGTAGGGTCTGTGGGGTGGCAGCTTATCCGCCTCTTTCTCGCAGAAGACCTCCAAAAACTCCTTGTATTTGTTAGGCACCGCTTGCAACATGCCCAAGTTCAGCTGTGGTCCATCCTCGTGCCCCTCATCTTCCAAGTCCGCCAGGATGCAGTGTTCTGCGCAGTAAGAGGAGCCGAAGGTCAGTTGCCGCTGGTACCAAGCTAATGCCGGGCTGTGCCTATCCAGCCAACTCATTCCCAACACTATGGGCGTGTCTGACAGGCGGGTGACGTTGAAGCTGATGACCTCACGGTGGTTTCCAATGCGCATCACCATTGGCGGCGTCTGCTGTAGCACTTGCCCTCCCAGTAGCTCCCTGCCGTCCACTGTGACGACTTTCAGAGGTACCGCCGCTGGCAGAAGGGCTATGCCATGTTGCTGGATGAACTGCATGTCTATAAAATCTGCATTGCTCCCCGAGTCGATGGTGATGGGAATTTCCACAAGTAGCCCATTGGGGAGCTGAAGGGATGCGGTGAGCTGCACTACTGGTTTGGGTGGGAGGGGGTCGGTGGGCTGTAAGATCCCTGGGGATTGCTTCACTGACTTGTCTGGCTGGTCCCCAGAGACGCCATCTCCAGCCAGACAGTGGAGTTTTCCTGCTGCGACTCCCTCTGCTGAATTGCGTCTGTTACTGTCGCTGCGGCTGCAGTATGCTTGTGAAACCGCTGGGGACACTCTTTTGCCATATGCTGAGCACTGTCGCAGATGTAGCACTTCCTGGTTCCTCTAGGAGGCTTCATCTTGACTGCTCCCGGAGTTAGGGCTCCGACTGTGGAGTGAGCCTTAGCACCACCTATCTCCATCGGCTCCTCTCCCCCTCCCAGCGGAGGCATGGATCGAGCGCGCGCCGCCTCCTTGGGGAAGGGAGGCAGTCCTCTCGCTGGCGTGCGTCCCAAATGCCCTTCCTCCTTGCCCCAAGGGCGTCCTTCCAACCGAACCCCAATGGAGAGTGCCCGTTCCACCACGTCCTTGGTGGTTTGGGGTCTTCCCCCCCTTGCGATCTCGTCTTTCACAGCTCCGCTCAACCCCTCCCAGAACAGGTCTCTGACGGCAGGCGATTCTTTCTCCCAGGCTAGTACATTCACCAATCCGAAAAAACGTGAATGATATTGCCTCACAGTGGCTTTACCTTGTCTTAGTCCGTGAATCTCCCTCCTAGCGATATCCACATCAATCTCAGATAAAAAACACGCATCCATCACTTTAATGAAGGCAGCCGCATTTTGGAGGGCTGGATCCTTGTCTCTCCATAGATTGCGCAGCCACGATTTTGCCTCCCCCCGTAAATGCGAAATAATAAATCCCACTCTCTCTTCCTCATTTTTAAAGTCTTTGTCAAGCAGCTGCAATGCATAAATTACATCTGCTCTGAAGTTAGGATACTCCTGCAGGTCCCCATTGAAGTGAGATACCAGGCTCCCTCCTCTGTTTCCCAGCCCAATCCCTTCTGGTCTGGTGGCCGGTAGCCTCTGTGTACTTAGCACTTCTAACCTGGTTCGCAGATCCTGGCAGGCAGCAGCTGCTTCCTGTTCTTTCTTTCTGGAAGCCGCAATTTCTGCAGTCAGCTGCGTCACTGCGTTTTGCAAACTCGCTATCCTCTCTTCGGTAGTCATTTCCCTGTTTTTCGTGAGCTCGCGAAGCACCAATCTTCACCCCTCGCTGCTTTCCCGCACTCCACGAGGTTGCAAAATTGGTGAAAATAGAGAGGGGACTTACTGTCAGGACTGCCGCTAGGTCCCAGCTCACAGAGGACCAACGCCCAGTGGATATTATATACAATAGTCTTTATTGAAGTTTAGTTTCCATTTCCAAGCTCTGGGCGCGCAGGCCCACGTCTTAACGCTAGACCGGCTAAGTCCCCTCTGACTCACTGCTCCACCCACACCAGTTTAAGATTCTAGCCCGGCTCCACCTCTTGCGCTGCTCTTTCCTGCGTTGGGTCCTTCTGCCCTCTGGGGTTCCCTCCTTCCTGGACTCCTCTGACGCGGAGCCTCCTGAGTCTTGCCCCTCCCTCCGGCGGGCTTTAGGACCTGGCTCCCTTCCCGGGCTCCCCGCTGTGCCGCGCTCCTGTACATTTGAACTTGGCGCGCGCGCCCAGCCGGTGACTTTCCTTCTGACCGTTTCCCCGCTTCCTGATGTGGGTGTTGCCAAACCTGACTCCTCTCCTCCCTCTGGTGGTGAGGACACTGGTCCCGACTCCTGGGACTCCCCCTCCCCACTGCGCTCTGGTGGAGACGCTGGCCCTGATCTCCAGCTGCTGTTCAGGGACTCCCCGCTGGCCCCTCCCTCTTGAGGTTTCTCCCTTGGAATCTCCCTTGCTCTGGCCACCGGCGCTCCCTTCTGTGAGTCCTCCGATTCGCTAGAGAGGCTTGTGGAATAACTCTGGCCACTGTCACTGCCTGCGCCCCCCTCGTACTCCTCCTCCTCACTCTCCATTTGCTCCCCCTCCTGTGTCTCTCCTTCTGAACCCCTGACACATGTTAACTTTGCCATGTTAAAAGGTCATAGAAATAAAATTGGATAAGCTGTCACATTTTGGGGGTATGATGAAAATGACACCTTCCATTTGAGGAGCGAAAAGGCGCCACCATTTTGGTTCAGATAGCAGAACCGGTTTTATGGTGCCCCCTTAGTTGTAATAATTTGCAGGATGTATCCATTAGAAATTGGGTCACTGAGTAGCACATTGCTTTGTTGATAATCATTTTAATGTATTCTAGACACAACAGCTATCTAAAGGAAATACAAGTACTGACTGTAAGAACCCGTTAGGTAAAAAGAGAAAGATTGTCTTACAGGAGAAAGATACTAAAAATGTTCCATTTCTTGTATGGGAAAGAATAATCACTTTGCAAGCAGGCTGGGAGGGAACTAATATATAGGAAAAAACCTTTGTGGTTTCACTAAAAAAAAGAAAGAGAAAAAAAGGTGGCAACCTTACCTCAGCGTGATAGTAATTATGTATAAGGCAAAATGTGTTCTTAACTCCAATGTGATAGTGTTTGTATATCAGGTGTAGTGTGATTTTTAACTTTAGTGGGTTAGTAATTAAATTTAAGATATATATGAATAATACATGTTGAATGAACAGGAGCATTATTTTAAGAAAAGAAGTGAAATAACCAGTTGGAGATGTTGTTACAGAATTTGGAAAGTGCAAGCTTGCAGATGTTTATGTTACCCATCTTAAAAGATTCATAAGAACATTGAGGATTTATTATTTCCAACCCTAAAGCAGAATAATAGCTCTTTAGATGTGAATATGGCCATTTCTTGAAACAGGTTGTTTTCAAGCATCGTTGTGATTGCAACTAATTGGCCCATAACTGACTTATCAAGACCAAAAGTCATTTAAATTCAGACCCTACAGTACCTCCTGGGGAAAACTTTGCCAAAGCAAGGTCGATTCTGATAACCTTTTCAGTAGTTCTACAATGTAAACAATATTATTCCATCTCATGGAAGCCTGTTGGCTGATAATTTTATAAGACAAGGGCTGCACAGCTTTTTAAATGCAAGCATTTCCAGGAAAGAGAATCTGAATTCTGTGCTAACCACTGTGCTGCTTTCAGCCCCTGGATAAAAGGTGGGGAGTATGCAGGTAGAATTCACATGAACAAGGTTAACTGGAATGCCACATTAGAAGAAGAACTGTGGATGCCTCCTTATGGGTTATTGTCAGCACAGATGAAGGAGCTTTTATTAGAAGTGGCCCAAGGCTGGTGTCTTAACCCAAGGCAGCTCTTTTTCATACAACCATGTGTCGGCGGGGGTGCCAAGTACTTGGCACATAAAAACTAACATGGTGGGAGTGCCCCAAAATGGCAGAGTTCTGGGGGAAGGTATTGAGTCAGATTTCCCTCCCCCTACCTGGCTCTTTTAAATCTATGTGTAGATGTGGATAGAGATCTAAAAAACAGAGAACTCATTTTATACCTATTAATGCTGGTGAGAGCAACTGTGGCAAAATTCTGGAAGGCGTTTGATTTAGACAACTTCAATTACTGGTATTTAAAAGTCTGGCAATTTGCTTTTCGGGGGGGGGGGATTCACACAAGTTGAAAGTAGCTAGAGCCCATCCTGTAAGAGACTGCTTTTTGCAGTATGGCATGACTTGGTTTTATTTTATTTACAAATGAAGAAGCCCAGGGCCACATGGTACCCCTTGCTTGTTCCAAGGTGTAGATATTGTGAGCCATGTGAGTTATCAAGTGATAAATGACCCGTATGAGATATACCTCTGCAGCCAAGAGAGCAAAGAAGCTATTACTTATCAGTTGTGGCTATTTTTTTTTTAAATCTTACATTATGGTCATTTATATGTGGACTGGTTGAAGAAGAAGAAGAGTTTGGATTTGATATCCCGCTTTATCACTACCCAAAGGAGTCTCAAAGTGGCTAACAATCTCCTTTTCCTTCCTCCCCCACAAAAAACTCTCTGTGACGTAAATGAGGCCGAGAGACTTCAAAGAAGTGTGACTAGCCCAAGGTCACCCAGCAGCTGCATGTAGAGGAGCAAGGAATTGAACCCGGTTCACCAGATTACAAGTCCACTGTTCTTAACCACTACACCACACTGGCTCTCTAGGGGGCCATAATGTTCCTTGACAGATCATAGCCTTTTCCACTTAGACTACCTACAATCGCTCCTTGGACCAGAGATGAATAGTGATGAGTCCAAACTGAATACATGGTGAGGTAGTACCACATTAGCAGCACACCTTGTTCCATTGATGAACCCTACTGACATTCTCAGTTTAGGGTCCTGTTGATTCCTGAGGTGGAGAAGCAAGGAAAGTTGTAAAATGATTCTGCTGCCTCATGCCTTGTTACTATTCGTTCAGTGCCTCATCCTTTTCAGCTCCAAATATTGGTATGGCTTCTTGGCTGGACCACTGTCCTGCTACTCTGGGAACCTCACCACATCACTGTTTTCTGCAACGATGATCTGATGGACAGCTCCCTGACCTTGGCAGTACGGTAGGAATTAAAGCCACACAGGAGAGGAGGCAAAAAGGGGGAACTTCCTGGCAATCTCATTTCTACTAAGAAAAAATTGTGTTATTGGGCTGTGAATTTTAAAGGTCTTGTTGCAGCCATCAATAGGCTGGTCTTTTCAAAGAGTGGTCTTTTCAAAGATTTTAGGGAGTGGACAGGCTAGTATGGGAATTGATAATATCTCAGGTATCGTGGGCTCAAACCATTTGAAGTTTTAAAGAGAATCACCAAACATTGACTTGTCACTGGCAATTGGTAGAGCTGTTCCGGAATGGCTGCATGATGACGGAATGGCTGCATGATGATCCCATGAACTCACTACTCACTAACATATTTTCTGCCCCGTTCTGGACCAAGTGAAATTTCTGAAAGCTCTTGAATGGCAGCCCTACAGAGAGAGAATTGCAGTAACGCAGCCTGGGTGTAACCTAGACATATGTCATTGTGGCTGGGTCTGAATAATGTTGACAGGGGGCTCACCAGTGGGCAAAGACACCCATCAACACAGCCCCCACATTTTAACATCAAAATGCACAAGCTGGATCCAGAAGGATCCCCAAACTGTAAAGCTGATTTTTCAGGGAATGTTTAATCTAAAACAGGCTGATTGTAGTCTCTTGTAAACTCCAGTCGGCACTCCAGATTAGCAGTATGTTTTTAAAAAGCATAATTAAAATGTTTTCCAGGTTTGAATCATGATGACACCGAGTTTTAATCATGGAAAATGTGTTTATAAGTAATGTCTTCTTTCATTTAGATGATCAGATTTTAAGCCGTCTTTTGGATAAAAAGAAAAGAAGTGTAATCAGCAATCTTGATATGCGTGAATCAGAATGGGCTACAGACATATTTTGAGGTCTAGCCTACAAAGAAACTTGGATGTTATATTCTTGAGCTTTTAAATATTGGAGGTTTAATTCAGTTTTAAATGTTGTATATTGTATATCTTATTGTATGCTGCTCTGAGACCTAGATGGTGGAAAGCGGGATGTATTTTTAAAAATTAAAAATTAATAAAAATGTGCAGGGTCTTCTCTTTAGATGGATATTGAAAGATAGATATCTCCTCTACATCAGCAAAGTAGATGCTCTTCTCCCTAACACATTCTGCATCCTTCCTGCCCCTCTCTAAATATCAATACAGGTTTCTCCCTTAAAAATATTCAAGACTATCTCTCCTTTCCCTGCCCCCAAACCTTCTTTCGTTGGCAAAGAAGGTCTCGCTTCTGTTTCTCATTCCCATATTCTGTATCTGGCTTCACCTCCCACCAAAATCTCAATCTGGATCTTGTCTCACCTTCCCCAACACAAACATAACTACATGAGCCTGGACACCTTATACTACCTTTCTCATGCATGTATGCAGACAGGAAATCTGTGGCTCAAATGATCATTGCACATATAGCAGACAAGTTGGCACAATTTTTTCCAATGTCAGTGTTGCTTTAAGAATGAATCTTGCCAATTTTGGAACAAGTTGCAAAGGAGAGCATTCTTTCTCAATGATTGAAACATATAAAAAATTGTCTTAGTTTTTGCTGCCCCATGACTGTCCTGTCTTCACCTGCACTACTCTCAGTTTGAAAACAAGGTTTTGCAAAAAAGAAAAAGAGGAAAAAAGGAAAAAAAAGAAATTTAAAGTTGTAACTTATGGCAAAGATGAAGAGCCACAAAATTTATGTTTAATGTGTATTTACCATAGATGTTGGTTCAGTAAAGATTGAGTAAACTGTTAAATTAATTGATTTTATTCTTTTTAGATCCCAAACTTTTCTATTGCCCTTCAGAGTGGTGTAGGGCTTGGGCACTGTGTCCATTCCTGATGGATAGATAGTCTAGCCATGGCTATAATGTTGGTACACATTTAGTGTCAGTATTTTGATGGCAAAGGCCTTACTGTAGATGAGGATTAATACAGTGTGTGGGTTACAGACAGTTTTTACAGCTACAAGAAAATTAAAACAATTCACTAATCTTATTTTCTAATTCCACTCTGTGCCATGTGGATGCATTTTTCATTGTGTTGCTCAGACACACATATTACAAAGTACAAATGTAACATTTATGCCTATATCATCTTTCTAAGTAGTAAGATAATACAGACATAACTGTTACATTTTTACATTGCAATGTGTGTGTCTGAGCAATGAGATGAGAGCTATTGTGCAATAATTCATAAGTAGCATGATTATAGAAAGGGGGAAAACACACAGCAGTGCCACTTGGTGCTCTGTTGAAGATGCTGATAATTTAGCTTTTCCTGACAAAAGCACAATTAGTGCATTCTGTTGCACAACATGTTGCACAATCAGGTTGTATACAGTATGTACCTGCTGCAATGATGACTGATCTCCCTTGACATTCCTTTAAGGGATGGATGCATGGATCAGATAAGCTAAAGGGATCTGGAGCCCTTTCAGAACTTGTGGCACTGAAGCAACTGTAGATGTCATAACTCACATCAGCCTCTTAGATTTATGTTCATGCCCATAGTGCATCAACCTCTAAGACACACAGCAACACTTATGACAATAGTTGGCATAAACCAAACCATGACTTTCCAACTCTTATTTCATACCTTGCTTCCTAATTCTGGTTGGCCAGTTGATTACAAACCATGGTTTGTTAGCTTGGACATCTCAAGCCAAGTCATAGTTGAGGTTGCAACCCGATACCAGCTTACTAGTGAGCAAGTCCCATTAAATTCAGTGGTATGTACTTCTAAGTAAACATGTATGGGATTGTGTTGCATGCTTCCTTAACCGTGATTTGATAGGATGTGTGAATTAACCTATACTGGGCCCCTGCAATTAATTTTTGAAAAGTGCTCCCATTTTGCCAAAGGCTGTATTTGAAACTGTCGTGGCAGTATATGTGGGTAGCCGAGTAATTTCAAAAGAACCTACTTATGTGAAAATGTATTTAGGCAGAGGGTATTAAATCCCATTAAAACTCATCACAGCCAAAGCATCAAGTTATTTTCAGAATGCAAAGGCCAGCATTTGTACAGTGCTGTGTGTACATGGAAAACATTAATTTCTTAATTAGGATCTGATAAAGAACTTTTGAAGTTAGTGAAATTCCTTTCTTTGAATTCAAGGGATAGTGAATGAGATTCCTAAAAAATATGCAACAGCAAAACAAGCTGTAAATTGAATGAAAAAAGCAATGTAACAATATTCCTTTTAAGTGTTATTTCCTTCCTTTTTATTTTTCTGCAATCAGTATTTTTCACTTTACTGTAATGTTAATTTTCCTCACCCTTTTTACCTGAATTTATTACTCCATCTCATTCATTTTAATTTTGATGCTTATACTTTCCCTCTGAAGTCGTATCTCAAGGTTAAGGCCCAGTTGCCACATTGTACTACAGTGAAATGCTAGTCAGTGCTTCTGTGAAGGTGATGCTTTTGAAGGCCTTGCTCCATTCCCAGTCACCTAGAACTTCAGATTTTTAGCAGACCCCAAAACTTAGTGAATCTTAAATCTCACCACATGATGGTGTATCCAGCATGCCACAGGGGAAGGAAAAAATATATGATATGTCACATCGGAGTGATGTAGCCATGACAAAAATGATGAATAATTGGACTTAAAAATAATATATTTTCACTTTTTTAATATCCTCTACTGTTGCTATATACAGCTTCTACAAAACAGGTGTAGCATAATTACCTGGGGTTTAGAACAGGAAGAGAGACTGATGTGGGAGAGATATTTTGATGCAGCTGCAAAGTCTGTACTACATATTGCACCAAAGAGGACTGGGCAAATTCATGGAGAATAAGGCTGTCAGTTGCTGCTGGCCATAATGGCTATGGTCTACTTCCATAGTCAGAGAAAGTGATGGAGGAAACTTAATACCAGTTGCTGGAAATCTCTGTCAGGGAGGCCACTCTGAGAACAGAACTGTGGACTAGATGGGCCATTGGCTTGATCCAGCAAACTCTCATAAAATAAAATAAAAACCCCTTTTTTTGGCGGCTTTATTATTTTATCGAAAATTAACAAATTTATTCAAATCAAATAAAAGTCTTCAAAAATAAATAATTCACTATGTTCATTTCTTCAGCTACTCCCTCCTCCATCTTTCCCTGGTTTTCCCTGTGGCAAAGTCATGGCAGATATAATTCCTTTAAGGAGCTTGAGGTGGCATACAATAGATGGGTTTCACTTCCCAGCAATCCCATTGCAGTTATACCCTGTAAGGAAGATAAGGCTAAGAGAAAGGGACTGACCCAAGACCATCCAGTGGGCGTCATGCCTGAGCTGGAAAATTGGGGGCTTAGAAAATTGTTGTTGTTGTTTAGTAGTTTAGTCGTGTCCGACTCTTCGTGATCCCATGGACCAGAGCATGCCAGGCACTCCTGTCTTCCACTGCCTCCTGCAGTTTGGTCAAACGCATGCTGGTAGCTTGGAGAACACTATCTGACCATCTCGTTCTCCGTCGTCCCCTTCTCCTTGTGCCCTTCACCTTTCCCAACATCGGGGTCTTTTCCAGGGAGTCTTCTCTTCTCATGAGGTGGCCAAAGTATTGGAGTCCCAGCTTCCCGATCTGTCCTTCCAGTGAGCACTCAGGGCTGATTTCCTTCTGAATGGATAGGTTTGATCTTCTTGCAGTCCATGGGAGCCTCAAGAGTCTCCTCCAGCACCATAATTCAAAAGCATCAATTCTTCAGCGATCAGCCTTCTTTATGGTCCAGCTCTCACTTGAGGGCCTAAAGAAGTCTTTTTAGCCTGAATCTGACCCTGGGCGTGCCTGCCGATCTTAGCTGTAACAGGACCTGGGTTAAGCAAGAGGCCTAAGGTTGAGCACCTTTCCTGATCACCTTATGCACACACAGGAGAGGACCTAAGACCAAATGTCTGGCTGCAATGGAATATGATGCATAGTTGCAGTTTTCTTTGTGCAGTGGTTTTCGGGCTTTACTTGGAACCATAACCATACATATTTATTCACTAGGAGCAGAGGATTGTACCTTCCTTCTTCAGTGCAACATGAAAACTGATATATTTCTCCAGTGGCTTCCTGCCACCAGCAGTGGCAAGTGCAGTCTGAGAGCAGCTTTTAATAAAAGGGATTTTGCTTATCAGAAAATATTAATTGATAAAAAGTACATTTTAAATTAATATGACAAGGCACACGTGTGAATTATGTGCTAATGTTCTGTTTAGTAAGTGGCCTAGGTTGATTTATTCATGTAGGTAATTATGTACAGCGTTATTAGTGTAATTCACAGTTAGATTAAATTAGGAAAACACACAATAAATTGAAACTGTAGTCATATTTCTTCTTGCTGTGTAAGGAACTGAGATATATTGATGTAAGTTCTAAGCGTACTACATAAGTTGAATTCCCCAAGCTCCAATGGGATCAAAAAGCATTAGACATTCACTTAGGTTATATTAGGTCCCAACCATTGGATGGCAGTAAAATTCTACATCAATCACTTTAAGCAAGGGAAGCCAGGGAAAAAGAATAAGATGACTTTCTTTTATTATTTAACAGCAGAAAGCTCGCTGCATCTCGTAGAGTCAATGTAAGCACGAGTGCTAAAACATGTTTTATTTTCTGTGGTTAAAAGGTACAGTACAGCATACAAATCCCTGGCTTTCAACACTGTTATATTGAATTGAAGGCCCTTTGTATCCTCTGTGTGTATGTGTGAGAGATATTATTATTATTATTATTATTATTATTATTATTATTATATTTTAACATGGCTGTTTACATAGACCTGTTTTGTTATAATTTGCAGTAACCATTTTCTAATTCATGATGTACGCAATGATAACACAACCATTTATGTTTTGTGGGTCTGGTGGTGGTTTTTTTGTTTGTGTTTTCATTTGCTTTTTTAATGGGAAGTTTCATGTTCTAACTCTACGGGCCAAAATTTTCCCATCGCCACGAAGCACAGCTCAAGACAGGTTCTGAGCATGATGTCTGAATACAGAGAGATTCCTCCTGTGAAATGCTAGGGACCATCAGTTTCCTTCAACTCAGTAGGACATGAGCAGTTCTCAGCACTTCACATTATTTAGCCCATAGGAACAATGGAAGAATTTAGGCCTCTATCACAGTTAGCATTACTTCTTTCTTTCTAATTATACTGCAATTAGAAAAGACAGCCCATTTCAAAATCTGAGCACACTTCCCAGGCTCTTAAGATACCACATATGATGCTGTTCCTATTGCAATAATTAGGAATTTTTAAATAGATGATTCATTTTTTTTAAAAAAAAAAACTTCATTCAAAAATGTGCCTATACTTCTGAATTTTTGAAGATCCTATATATTAAATCAAAAGTGTCTTTTAAAACTATCTTTAAAATACTTACTTTTTCTCTGTAAGAAGCATTGCTTAAAATATGTACAAAATTATTCCACCTTGAATAATTCAAGCAGCGTCAATTAATCAGGATAATATATCTGCACACAAATACACACATGGAGCAGTTCATTGGAGGATGCAGGTTTTATGGGTATTTTTATGAAGAAATATGAATTCTTGTGCTGCTATGGTGGTATTCATAGATGAAACCTTATTTAGTAAGCAGAATTGCAATTTCAATGGCTATGAAATGAATCAATTGTTTTCCTAAATGCATACAGGGTGGTCTGACTCAACTGACAGCTATTAATCAGGATTTCCTGGGATTAAACCACCAACACCCTGGCAATTTACTTACTGACTTTATAGTGAAAGCATTTAAAAAGTTTATAGTTGGGGGTGGGGGGACTCATTAAATGTTCAAATATTGAAGTAGCATTCCAGCAAAGATACCCTTGGCAGGGGCAAGGCTTATGAACTTTATTTCCTGGGAAGTGGCAGATCACGCCATGGAAAATAATATTAATGTTTTATTAATACAACAGGACCAACTTCAGTCATGCTTAATTCTGTGTTAGACTGTGTCTTCTCCTTGGGAATTTTGCAATGCGTTGAGACAGTGCTCAAGATTAAGTACAAAGGTAGTTGTATTAAATGGATACTCATGTTCATTTTTCTTCAATGCCTACTGACTGTAGGTGCTTTATAAACAAATTAATGAGTGATACATTTTATCATGAGATATAGATAGCCATCTAGAACTGCGTATGTGCTGCTGCTTATCTTTTTCTCTCATATAGCACTAGTTTGCATTTTTTTAAAAAAAAAAATCTATCACTTCATTATCCCATCCTTCTTTCCAGGAGTTTGTGGCAGCATGCAAAGCATTCTCCCAACTTCACAACAACCCTGTGAAGTTGGTTAGCTTTAGTAATGGTAAATGACCCAAAGTCCAGATCAAGAGAAGCAATAGTACCACTCTATTCTGCTTGGTCAGACCACACCTTGAATACTGTGTCCAATTTTGGGCACCAAAAATTAAGAAGGATGTTGACCAACCAGAACACGTGTAGAAGAGGGCAACCAAGATGATCAAGGGTCTGGAAACCAAGCCTTATGAGGAATGGTTGAGGGAACTGGGTATGGTTTGCCTGGTGAAGAGAAGCCTAAGAGAAGATCTGGTAGCCATCTAAAGGGCTGTCACATGAAAGATGGAGCAAGCTTGTTTTCTCCTGCTCCAGATGCTAGGACCCGATCAAATGGCTCCAAGTTACAAGAAAGGAGATTCCAACTAAATATCAGGAAGAACTTTCTGGTGGTAAAAGCTGTTCGATGGTGGAACAAACTCCCATAAGAGGTGCTGGACAACCTTTCCTGGGAGGTTTGATTTAGTTGAGATTCCTGCATTGCAGGGAGTTGGATTAGATGACCCTCAGGGTACCTTCCAAATCTACAGATCTATGATTCTATTTAAGGATGTAGTAGACACTGAAGCTGCTTACAACAGGGAGGATATTGTTCTCAAGAGTGCTCATTTAGCATGCTTGACACCCATGGATTTCTCTAGGACAGTGGCAATAAATACAAGTTACATGGCCCAGTATTCTTAGAGGAAATCCCAATGGTAGCGGCTTTCTTTTATTATTTTATTATTTGGGGCAATTTTAAGTACTTCTGGACTTAAGTATTCGGCCCAGTGGTTTTCATATGTTTTTGGAGAGGGGATGTGAGGGAAAAGTTTGTATTAAGCTTCAGCAGGAAGTCAAATTCTAACTTTTGGGGGTCCTCTTGTCTCCCCCAAGAATGGGAACAACCAGGCTGCTAGCATGGATTTTTTAAATAGTTTAACAGCTGGAGCAGGCTGTGATGGAGAGACATGGAGATGGCATTTAAGATGCCTCTGAATCCAATGCTGCAGTGCTGGGAAGGAGAAACCCTTTTGAGATGTGAATGCTGTGAACTCACTCTCTATCTCTCTCAAAACCCAGGCTTCAAATGCATGTAAAATAAACCGTATTTCATAAAGACACTGCAGACTCCGCTGTGCCTCGGTTTTCCCCAGGAAACACAAACGCAATTCAAAATGCATAAACAGTGGCACAAAACCTGGCTAAGTGCCAAGGCCCATGGAATCTTGCACCACTCGGCAGAGATTGGGATGGCATGTAGCAGTCTAATAGAAAGGGTAGGGGGATTACCTAAGCATCACAGGGAAAACAAGAGGAAATGCATGACCAAAAATCAGGACTAAAGAGAACAACGATATGCATTAAATTTGCATATTCCTATTTACATGTGTGTCTTGTAATTGGGACTTGGATAGACACTGTTTCAAAAAGATTGCTTTGTAAAATAGAACACATGGCCTTTCTCCCTAGCAGAGAAGTAAATATTGACCGCTATATGCAAAGGAAGCTACCTGATACTCTTTCAAACTCTCTGCCGGTAGTGGTTCTCCATGGCAGAGGTCTTTTCCATCACCTGATATTGTTTAACTGGTGATGGCAGGGATTGACCCTCAGACCTTATGGGTACAAAGCAATATGTGCTATCACTGAGCTGTGATCCCTCACTAGGCATCACAGTGGTGGTAGATGCATGAACAGAGTTGGATGAGTTGTGTGGCTGGCTTTGGAAATGAACCGAACAATATGGGAAATGGGTGAGAGAAGAACGAGGCAGAAAACTGATTAGGTGCATATTATCCCAGCGTAAGAGGGAGAGAGGGGGGGCGCAATAAGGTGGACCAAGCAGATTGCTGAAATGTCAGTGAGTCAGAGCAGCAGGGGAGCAGCTGGGCTGCAGGTGCTGAACTGTGAGAGCAGCAGCAACACCAGCAGTGAAGTTTACAAAGTGTCAGTGTACGGTGCCATCATCAGAGGGCAGGCCTGGAGCTATGAAGATGCCAAGCCCCTCTCTCAGCACTTTCTGTCCTCTGGTGCTCTAAGCCCTGTCTTTGTAGATAGTCTCTCTTCCCTTTCATGAAAAACTAGAGGTGACAATTGGGAAATCTTCCGGAATTTTTTATTTTATTTTCATGAACCACTGGATGATTTGATGTTTTGGCAGTTCCTCGGATAACAGGATTTATTATTTTTTTTAAAAGGCTCTTCCGTTTATCCTTTCCTAAAGTGAGCATGATGAAGGCGGAAGATGATGCAAACACATCTTGCCTGGTTATGGGGCGGGAGGAAGAGTCTTGTAGACATCCATTGTGTCACCGGCACATCATTGCCCACAATGTATACAAGTTGCTGGCTTACAGCAAATAACTTTATAACATATTTGGTTGGCATATATTTTGTCTCTCTCTGAGGATGCGACCTCGCAATTTTGCTCATAATGTGAGTAGGCAGTTACATTTTGCCGCAGGAACGACGACTTCCTATCAGATAGAACTATGCATAGACTGATGGTCCTACGTCTGGCTGAAGCCCTGAGGTGTATATTTTAGGTGGAACTAGATGTGACACATGACACAGGACTGCCACCCAAAATGGCAGCCCTGTTTATAGTTCTCCCCCTGCTCCCTATTTCCTTGTCTACATCAGTGGTAGCTGCAGTGAGATGCATGAGGAATATCTGATATTTAGCTAGTCAGTTTATAGTTTTATATCCTGCCCTTCACTGAAAGCTTGCAGGTTGAGTTACATCTTCTTCTTTTTGAAATAATTTTTATTTGATTTTACAAGTGTAGAATTATAACAATACAAAATGTATAACCATATTTATAGATTTCTCTGAATCTTCAGACTTCCCACCCTCCCTTCCATGGGTCCTATTGTCAACCTTTCAAATGCATATTATTTCATAATCCATATTTTATATCTTTACATATGGTCCATGATAATTGCTATGTTACAAGTGTTATTTGATCTGCAGGCTGAGTTACATCAACAGCAAAAAAATTCAAATACTTATAAGCAATTGTCTAGAATACATATCTGAAACCATATTAAATTGTATATATGAAACTATATGAAAATATATGAAATTTCCAATCTGATAAAAAATACAAAGGCATGTCTGTAAACATTTATATATATTTTTAGTGTTGTGAGGAGGAACGGCCCAGTGTTGAACTTCATGTCTAGTTTTGCCTTTAGTATGACTACAGAGTTTCTGCAAGTCATGGTTTCACCAACTGAAGTCCAACACTCTAACCATTTCATCACCTTTTCCAGTTGATTATTGTAAGGCTGTCAGCTGATCCTAATGGATTGGGTATTATGCCACACGTCTGCCCTTTGAGATGTTTGTGTATGTGAGAGAGAGATGAAGAGAGTTTTATTTTTTATTTTTTTCAAAAAAATTATTAGTTTTCCAAATTTATATCATAAAAAGAAAATGTCAAAAACAAACAAACAAACATTTATCCTAACTGTAATAATTCCCCTTTTGTTAACATTGTCCATATAAATCATTGTAGCAATTTTCCAAAACTATTTTCACATAAAATTTACTTGGTCGATTAACATCTTTCTTTCTTTTCATTTTAACGAGAGATGGAGAGAGTTTTAAATATATTGGCTCAAGTTGTCAACAGTCCTTGGCTTTACTTGGGGGGTCTGGATGTAGGTGCTGTGGCTTGCCCCCTGGGGAGGTCACTTCGGTGCTGCTAAAACAGCAGTTTGACTTCACCCCCAGAAGCACACTCCATTGTCGCTAGATATAGACGAATGCCAACAAAAAATGTAATGACCCCCCATCCCTCTAATATTTTCTTTTGGTTTTGAGGATACTTTGGTGACATGCTTTTAAAAAAATGCTACAGCTCACCTAAGCCATCATGGGGTGAGCCATTGTTCCACTCACTCAGCATTGATGGATTGTGTGAGACTGCATTCTTCCCAGTCATTGACACGTGCTCCTCATTTTGTTGAAGCCCCACAGAACTTTGAGTCATAGCCTGTGCTGAATTGTTAGTGATTTGGGCATAGAGCTCTCAAGTGTCCTACAGTTTTACATGCTTTTTTTCTGCTGTGATTTATAAGCAGAAAACAGATTTCGAGAAAAGCATAGCCTGATTTGCATGAAATGCCTGAATATGTATAAATAGCCAACCAATTGGGTTTACCCATATCTCCTCTGCCTGCTGTCCAACCCCCCTCCCTCTCCCCCATTCATAAACAATTAACAAACATGCTCAGAGGTGAAATTCATCAAATAAAACATTTACTGTGTGCACTTGGCCCAGCTCTGCCATTAACCGTATTTGTTTCAAGCCATTATTAGTTTTCAGCAACATTTAAGATGTCTGAATTGGTATTTATATTCAGCCTCTTGATATGCAAATTACTTATGCTAAATTCTGCAGCTTTGACTCACTTTGGATTATCAGCATTTACCTGCAAATATTTGAATAAACACAAGTGAGACCATCCTTTTACAACTCTTTTAAGATCAAAGAGCCCGTATTCTGCCTTTGAGGCTTGTCTTTTAAACCTTGCACAAACAATTAAAAAGATTCCCCCCCCCCCACCTTCCATCCTTAACAGTCTAACAATGAAATTATTTCTTTCCTCTCCAAATAGTCTTATGTTGTTGTTTATATACCAGCTCCCTCAAAAAATGCTAGACAGATTTGGGGATAGTTGGGTATCAATCTATTGTTTTAAGCCTGCCTCAGAGAGAGCAGGGGGCCAAACAGCATGTCGAGCCCCCCCCTTTTTTACTTTTAAAAAGCAGCTTAAAAATGGAGCTGTAGAGATCTGAGCTTCATATCAAAAGGATGTTTGTTTGGCGCCCCTATAATATGACTGTCTAAGGAATTAAGCAGTTTACCTGGGGCACATGATGTTTAAGAATGGCATGTGGGAACAGAGCCTGAGAGTGAGCTTATGATACATTGAGTGAAGATAACATTTGGGATTCAAATACATTATCAGATACACTGTGAAGCAAATCAGATACATTACTGAGTAAAGAAGGAAGTGTGTGTCTACTTTGTGTACATAAAAAATATGAAGAGAGGTTGTAGGTGCAAAAGTAGTACAGTGGTACCTCGGGTTATAGACATTTCAGGTTACAGATGCTTCAGGTTACAGACTCCGCTAACCCAGAAATATTACCTCAGGTTAAGAACTTTGCTTCAGGGTGAGAACAGAAATCGTGCGGTGGCGGCGCGGTGGCAGTGGGAAGCCCATTAGCTAATGTGGTGCTTCAGGTTAAGAACAGATTCAGGTTAAAAAGGGACCTCCAGAACGAATTAAGTTCTTAACCCGAGGTACCACTGTAAATACAATGTCTCCTATGCTCTATCTTCTCTGTACTTTACATAGGTAAAGGTAAAGGGACCCCTGACCATTAGGTCCAGTCGTGGCCGACTCTGGGGTTGCAGCGCTCATCTCGCTTTATTGGCCGAGGGAGCCGGCGTACAGCTTCTGGGTCATGTGGCCAGCATGACTAAGCCGCTTCTGGCGAACCAGAGCAGCACACGGAAGCGCCGTTTACCTTCCCACCGGAGCGCTACCTATTTATCTACTTGCACTTTGACATGCTTTAGAACTGCTAGGTTGGGAGGAGAAGGGACCAAGCAACGGCAGCTCACCCCGTCACGGGAGTTTTAATCACCGACCTTCTGATCGGCAAGTCCTAGGCTCTGTGGTTTATCCCACAGTGCCACCCGCGTCCCTCGTACTTTACATAACAACCCACTAAAACAAAACAGAATTAATTTGCAGGCAGAAGTAATTCCAATTCTTCTGTCCAAAGATTTAGGAACCAATATATACATTCACACCCACCTTCCTTCCGTGTCACCAGCTTATGAATGTTCCTATGGTCCACCCTGCAAAAAATGTACTGATTTCAACTGTTTATAATTCATCCCAGAAAATATGCTTGAAATAGTAAGCGCATGTTGCCTTAGGTTCATGGATGGTGCATTCTTCCACCACCAGGCAAAGAGGATTGTTAGCCAAGTAACAGGTGACCTGGTGAATGTAATCTGCCACATTCATGCATTAAGCTTGTCTAACACTGCCAAAACCACAATGCTGTTATACAAATCTTGGGTGCGAGCGCACTTGGAATAGTGTACAGTTCTACTCACTTCATCTCGTAGAGGATATTGTATGGTTGTAAATGTTCATAAAAGGGTAAATAATGATGATAATAATAATAATAATAATAGCAATTGCAATTGCATAGACCGCTACACAGAATGAAACCATTAAGGCTAGAAACAGAATAAAACATGGGGACACAAGCTCTAAGGACAATAAAATCAATTTAACAAAATAAAACCAGCCATACAAACTAAACAAACAACAAAAACATTCCATCAAATGTCACATCGGTCTTCTGTAAAGAGTTTACACCTCAAGGAAAGCCTTCCTAAACAAAAATGTCATCAACAGGGGCTGATTCAGGGGCTGGCACAACTCCCTCATAGGGACATTTTACAGCATTTTTAGTTTAGAAAAAAAGTTGAGTAAGGTGGAACGTGGTGGTAGTGTATGAAACAATGCATAGTGTAGAGCAGTGTTTTCCAACCTTGGGCCTCCAGCTGTTTTCGGACTACAATTCCCATCATCCCTTGCCACTGGTCTTGCTAGTCAGGGATGATGGGAGTTGTAGTTCAAAAACAGCTGGAGGCCCAAGGTTGGGAAACACTGGTGTAGAGAAAGTTGACAGAGAGAAGTCTTTCTCCCCTTCTTATAATACTAGAAACTAGAGAGGAATGCGGGAAGATTTGGGACAGAGAGGAAAAATCATATATAGCTAAACTATAGCATTCACTTCTCCAGGATTTAGTGATGGCTGCTGTATTGATGGCTTTAAGAGGGAATTAAAGAAATGTGTACAGGATAAGGATATTACTGGCTATTAGCCATGATGGCTATGTTCTACCTCCACTATCACAGGCAGTATGTTTTTGAATACCAATTGTTTGGTATCAAAAGGGTCAAGAGCACAGCAATACTTCACATACACAGCAGGTCAACAACTGCAGGATGTTGGACAATGGGCTTTTGGTGTGATCCAGAAGAGTTCTTCTTATGTTCCGAGACCCAGGTATATTGGGCTTGTGAGACATAAAATTCAACCATGGTTTAGTGTTTTGAGAATGAGGGTAACCTCTCAGACTTATGCTCCTCCATCTGGCACAGAGTTCACTTCTATTTTTTACTGACTGAAGTTTGCCATCTAAACCCGGGAAATATGTATTTAACCTTAAAGAAGGCTGATCGCCGAAGAATTGATGCTTTTGAATTATGGTGCTGGAGGAGACTCTTGAGAGTCCCATGGACTGCAAAAAGATCCAACCTATTCATTCTTAAGGAAATCAGCCCTGAGTGCTCACTGGAAGGACAGATCCTGAAGCTGAGACTCCAGTACTTTGGCCACCTCATGAGATGAGAAGACTCCCTGGAAAAGAACCTGATGTTGGGAAAGATGGAGGGCACAAGGAGAAGGGGACGGCAGAGGATGAGATGGTTGGACAGTTGGCTGGAAAAGACCCTGATGTTGGGAAAGATGGAGGGCACAAGGAGAAGGGGACGACAGAGGACGAGATGGTTGGACAGTGTTCTCGAAGCTACCAGCATGAGCTTGACCAAACTGCGGGAGGCAGTGGAAGACTGGAGTGCCTGGCGTGCTCTGGTCCTGACTAAACGACTAAACGACTAAACGACTAAACAACAACAATGGTCATAAGAAACAAGGCAACTTGGTGCCATGATTTTTGAAGCCAGCTTGTTTTCTCTTGCCACATTTAATTGAATGACATTCAGGATTCTTATAGCATCCTACACTTCCATTTTATATAAATGGGAGCAAAAACTTGCAATCTCCTCTCAAGTGTGCTGGAGGAGGAGAGGGGAAGGAAGTCTGATGGGCGGTTAGTCTTGTGTTCATAATGCTGGTTCAAACTGTCATTGTATGAGCTAGCTTTTAGCCTCTTTGACTTGATTAGGTGCCAATCAGTTTCAATCCAAGTCAAGTTTAACTGAGTTATGAATTGGGATGCATATTTCCTGTATGCACCAAAATATTTATACAGTAGCAGTTTTACTGTAAAATGGAATAAAGCTCTCTCCACTTTGGGGGTGGGAACTTGAATTAAACAAATAATTTCACAGAGTCTGTCAGGAATATGTACAATGTAGAAGAACAACTGTTTCAGCAAATGTTCAGTGCAAGTCCCTAGAATCCATAAAGGAAATCACTAGCTACTGATGTCTGGTTCCATTAAGATCAGTGGCAAATTACCGCAATGTGTTTTAACTGCAGTAGGTGATTTTTTGACAAGCTAAGATGTATAGCTTACAAGCTACCACCTTTAATATAAGGCCAAGTGTGAGCCTTAGGATATTTTTCCTTGAAAATGTAACAATTATTATAGCACAGATGTCAGCACAGTTTCTTTGATTCATTGTTCTTTAGTTAATAAGAAAGCTGTCAGAGGGGAGATTATATATATATATATATATATATATCTCCCTGGGCTTAGGAGTCAGAGATTGCTTGACCATTTAAATGGAACAGGTTAAATAGACCATCCCTTCCAGATATGTCACTGTCAAATCAGTTTCGGTTCAGAGGTCCAAAAATGTCCAGTAAGGTAGGAAGAAAATATATTCTGGCTGCTTCATCACAAGAGCTTTCTGGGGAAGCATCAACATGGTACCTTCCTAACAGTTCATAAAAATGCAGAGGATTCCCTTAACAATGAGAAAAAAGTGCTCCTTTTTCATTTCCCTCCCTGCATTCACATTGGATTGCTATGTTAGCAGAGTCAGCCTTTTTTTTTCTTTTTTGGCCATGAACAAGAGGGAAGAAGTAAATCTGAACACTATAAAAATTGGGGTGGGAGGATGTGGTCGTAATTATTTCCCCTAATTTTCAGGTGATAGGTAGCTGAGGGGTGTTTATTTTTGTCTTAAGAAAATAAACGCTTTCAATGTCTCAGTTTTACACACACACACACAAATCAGTGGCACATCTGTATCTATGCATTCTCTGTATTCTCCTGCCTCATAAGGAAACACAGAGTGTAACACCTTTTGAGACTGTAAGCCTGCAGGTAGGGGCTGTCTTGATTTGATTGTATGTATGGTGCTCTGGAAGCCTTTTTGGCTCAAGAGTGGGGTATAAATAAATAAATAATAAACACTGTGAGGCATGGTTTGTGCAAAATGCTGCACTGCAGTTATTAAATATGGTTTATTAAACCATAGTTTAGTGCAATTTGTGCATATTGCCTTATTTATTGCCAACAAGCCAAGATTTAAAACCAAGGTTTTGGCTTGATTAGTTCTAAACCATAATGTAGCATTATTTCACAGGAACCCTTTGGCCTTCCTTAACCATGGTTTGTTTGATGACATAGCGTGTTCTCCTTCATGGAGAGCACGTGTTGCGGTGGGGGCCACCAGGACACTCCAAAGTTGGGGGCGGGCTAACTGATCGTTGGCCACTGATGCGATTGGGGCTTCCCTTGTTGTTGGGAAGAAATTAATGTTGCCATTTATTGATTGACAGCCAGAAATGCTAAAACTCCTTGCACGAGGCTAGGGCTTCCTCTATTCGCCCGTGCAGCGGATTGCCCGTCCCTCCCTCCCTAGAATAGGGTTGTTCGCTTTGACCTTGCTATGCCTGTCATGGGATCATCTGCTTTGGAGCGGGGGCCTGGTAGGAATTTTGTCCATCTGGCTGATTGGCTGGGGCCATTTGGTTTTTGCCTACTGCGTAGCAAATCGTCACAACTTGTAAGGTTGCGGTTAGGCATTGGTTTATGGTTTGGTTGGTTGAGGGGCATGGATTGGCTGTGCCTGCCCCTCTAATGCTGCTGCTGCAAGGGATTCCGTTAAAGGAATTGGGGGCTAACTATTGCTTGTCCACTCTGTAAAGGGGGCTTGGGCCATAGCAATGAGCTCCTGGTTGCATTTGGGGTGAGGGCAGGTTCCCTGCTCCGCGTAACCCCCAAGTGTATTCCCCCATTCTGACTTTCGCATCGTGCGGAATGTCAGTCTGTCCCCCATGGTGGGGGCAGATAGTCACAACCAATGCCTAAGCAACCACTCACAAATTTGTATTTTAATAAAGTTGTGGCCAAAATTATGCCAAAAACCTTAAACAAAAATTCTGTGTGATGTGTGAGTTATTGGGGTGGACCTGGGGACCTCGACACGCAACATCTCTGGTGCTTACCAACTACTAAGGGATAAGACAAGAGCTGCTGGAAAACAAAACAGACATAGAGAGACAAGCCATGGTTTGTTTGATCTTCTTTGAAGCAACTAATGGTTAAACCTTTTTTTAAAAAAATAAACCAAGGCTTAAACAACCATGACATATCCTACAACATTTCTCTGATGAAAATAGAGATGTTCTATTCAATAATAATAATAATAATAATAATAGCAGCAACAACTTTATTATTTATACCCAGCCCATCTGACTGGGTTACCCCAGCCACTCTGGGCGGTTTCCAACATATATTAAACATAATAAAACAAACATTTAAAAACTTCCCTAAACAGGGCTGCCTTCAGATGTCTTCTAAAGGTTGTATAGTTACTTATCTCCTTTGCTCAGGGATCACATAACTCCATACCTTTCACATTTCTCTGATGAAACTAGAGACACCCTACCATACCCTCCAACATTTATCCAATGAAAATAGTTATGTTCTAAGGTAAAACAGGACAGTTGAATACTCCTCTGATTGAAAATTGTCTCAGCTGGTTTTATTTTTGTATTTTTCTATTGTAACCCTGGGACACCATGGTGAAGAGCAGGCAAATAATCCAATCCTATTATTATTATTATTATTATTATTATTATTATTATTATTACTACTACTACTACTACTACTACTATTATTCAGTTGTACTTCCTAACAGTGGGTATGATGCAGCCAAAATTAGTAACTTTTAAAGTTTCATTTATTTGAATAAGTAGAGGTAAAGGTAAAGGTACTCCTGCCCGTATGGGCCAGTCGTGTCCGACTCTAGGGTTACGTGCTCATCTCGCTCTAGAGGCCGTGAGCCGGCGCCGTCCGAAGACACTTCCGGGTCACGTGGCCAGCGTGACGAAGCTGCTCTGGCGAGCCAGCACCAGCGCAGCACACGGAAACGCCGTTTACCTTCCCGCTATAAAGCGGTACCTATTTATCTACTTGCACTTAAGAGGGCTTTTGAACTGCTAGGTGGGCAGGAGCTGGGACCGAACGACAGGAATAAGTAGAAGGTAAAGCTAAAACTGTATTTAATTTTGACTTCGCTTGATGTTGTTTTGCTACTTAGAAGTCCCTATAACTTGTCGCTCTGCATACAGCAGATAGTCTGACTAATACAGAAAGAACTCTGCAAACTGGCATGTGCAAAAACAAGTGAAGATGCATGGAATATTTTCTTTCTATTATGAATGCTGCCCTAAGATAGTAAAAGCTGGTTTATACTTCTATGGCCACAGTGTGACATTTTAAAAAGTGTCATATGACTGATGTGATGAACCATTTGTTTGTAGTACCACATCTCATGGGCTGAATGCTTTTCATTATGGCACTGCAAACTATTGTAAAGAAAGTTTTTACAGATGACATGGCATACCCTCCAACATTTCTCCAGTAAAAATAGGGATGTCCCTTCCCATCATGAAATTTTTACTATTTATACCCCACATATCTTACTGGGTTGCCCCAGCCACTCTGGGCAGCTTCCAACATATATCAAAACATAATAAAACATTAAACATTAAAAAACCTCCCTATATAGGATTGCCTTTAGACAGTTTGGAGATCGCTTAACTCCATACCCTCCAACATTTCTCCAAGAGGGACATCCTAAGGAAAAGGGGGACATTCTGGGATCAAATCAGAAACTGGGGTTGCTTTTCTAAATCAGGGACGTTCCTGGAAAATAGGGACACTTGAAGGGTGAGACGTGATGAAAATTGCTTAATCTTCCTGGTGAACAGGTTTTTTTGGAGAGGTTTAAAATGGTTGCCTTGTGGTAGATTAGGAACCATTTGAAGCAGAATGGTCTTAATTTAAAAGGTGTGAATACTGCTCCCTTGAAACACTGTTTTATGAACGCAGTCAAGATGAGAAATGTGGTTCTCTGTCACACACTACAGTGGTACCTCTGGTTACAAACTTTATTTGTTCTGGAAGTCCGTTCTTAACCTGAAACTGTTCTTAACCTGAGGTACCACTTTAGCTAATGGGGCCTCCCGCCGCCGCCACGCTGCCACCGTGCGATTTCTGTTCCCATCCTGAGGTAAAGTTCTTAACCTGAGGTACGACTTCCGGGTTAGCGGAGTCAGTAACCTGAAGTGTTTGTAACCCAAGGTACCACTGTATATCATTTTTCAGGTTGAGAATTTTCTGTAATTAAAAGCTATTTAAGTTGGACTTACATAAGAAGCTTGACACTGAAGTGGTACAAGAAGAACTTAACAGACATTTGATTATATTCAATGGGCTTGTCGTCTTCTACTCATCCTATGCATTTTAAGGTCAAAGTGACATCACTAATCACAGCATTTCTATAAATCTGTAGGAAGATGATGTTATCCCTCATGCACTGTGCTGTTTGTTGTTATTTATTAAATTCATATACTCCTCTTCTGCCAAAGATCACAGGGCAGTTTACAACACAAAATAAAAGTATAAAATACATAATAGAATAGTGATAGAGGTGATAGGGAAGGCTATCCAAGTGTCTCATTTATTGTTAAGGAGAAACTGCTCAGAAAAAAACAAAGCAGATAGTCCAGAACAGGGCAAGACTTATGTCAACGCCACAAGAGCTACGAACAGACAGGGAGATTTAAGAGCGAGGACTGGTGGAGCTCAGGCTTCAGCAGAGCTGTCTTAGTTTGCATCAGCAACGACTCTAAACAGCCTCTGATCTCTCTGTATGAGCCCATTTCATGCTGCAGTCTGAGAAGGCAGAGGGACAATATAATTGCATCCTACACAGAACAGAAGTAAGACCTGGAAATGAATTAAGATTTCTTGTCAGGCTGTTTTCTTCTCTTTCTGGGCATATGGGAAGGGAATTGAAACCTCTCTCCCAGTTATCAGTGTTGTGTGCGTTTGTGGCACTCTTTGAGATCTGTCGATGTAATGACAGTGAAAAGGAAGTGAACCATGGCCTCAACTGGATGCACAATGTAGGCAGCTCTGGAGTCAGGCATCAAAGTTAGGCACAGCCAAAGGCAGGTGCGTGTCATACTTCCCGACACCAGATTTAGCTTTGGTCAAGGCAGAGTGGTCACACAAAGTCACAGACAGAACTTGTGGGAAAAGTGGAAGAAGGAATGTACAAAGATGTTGAGATTCAGTTGATTTCCAATCTTGACCCATTTAAACAGGCTGTAAAGTTTTGATTATTTTGCTTTTCTTTGTCTGCTGTGTAGTTTCTGTTCATGTTTTCTTTTTAGATAGTTTTATTGATTTTGTGTAATTTTGTTTCGTTTTTAATTGTGTCCCTGATTTGGAGTCCTATGCCCCTGAAAAGCAAGCTATGCATTTTTTAAAAAAACACATACATATAAATAAATAATGCTAGGGTAGAAGCACTTTCGTAAACCTCTCAACTGGGAATGAAAACATTTCAAGGTCCAGCCACAATTCCAGGTAATAAACCCATGGGGAAGTCTCCATCTCTTGGAGTCTCCATCTCTTGGACTTGGTCATCAGGGAAAGGGAGATGGTACTCAAAAAGCCTTTGTAGCTGTGGTAAACCTGTACTTCATAAAGATAGCTTGAGGGCTGGCACCCGACTTCCTAGGGAGCTTGTTTCTTTCTTTGATTTATAATAGAAATCTAGAGTTGGAAGTGAACATCCAGGAAAGGCAACATCCTACATCTGTTCCTTTTCTTGTACAGTGGTACCTCGGGTTAAGAACTTAATTCGTTCTGGAGGTCTGTTCTTAACCTGAAACTGTTCTTAACCTGAAGCACCACTTTAGCTAATGGGGTCTCCCGCTGCCGCCGCACCACCAGAGCATGATTTCTATTCTCATCCTGAAGCAAAGTTCTGAACTCGAGGTAATATTCTGGGTTAGCAGAGTCTGTAACCTAAAGCGTCTGTAACCTGAAGCGTCTATAACCCATGGTATCACTGTACTTACTTGAGGATCCAAATATCACTCAGCCTCTTTCTGAATATGATAATAATAAGCACTGTTACAACATAAAGGTTATATTTATCAAAGCAATGGCATGTAGAACAGGACCTAATGAATTTATCCATAAATTCCCTTTCCCCTTCATTCTCTAGTCTTGCCTTTTTCTTTGCAAGAGCCATGGGAGAAAGATTGGTTGTTGTCGTCATTTTGTTTTTAATGTTTATATGAGTGTACATGAAATTCAGTCAATGGGACACAAAGAAGAGGAAAATTCTCCACAAAGAAGTGACATGATTTTTGTAATATCCAATAATAGTCACATTCAGAGTGAAACCATTTTAAGTGATGGAGTATCAGTGGATCTGGTCTGACTTACTTGGCTATTCCCCATAGTGTGGAACAAAGGAGAGGGAGGAATCAAATATAATGTCAAGGCATTATGCTTAGTAGATGTTTTGTGGTTAGTAGATAAGGAACAATAGTTTAAAAAAGGTGCCTTCAAAGAGGAATTTTTGTTTTGAATATATTGAGATTATTGATTAAATTAGGTGCTAACATAAAAGTAGCACTGATTTTTTTAATCTTCATAAAAGTTCAGTCTTCCATGGTGCACTGAGCTGCAAAACAATGTAGACCATTCCCCCCCCCCCCCTCAGTATCAGGTAAATGAAGTTACAAATCTCATGTATAAGACTGTCAATCTTAATGGGTAAGTGAAGACAGGAACGAATGTGTGGCATATTTTTCCTTAATGTTTTGCCCCTGGGTGGTTTTCTGAACTCTCCACACAGATGTTTTAAATATGATATGCCCTTTCTGCTAGGATGCTTGATACAAATTTCCTTCAGAAATGTACTAATTTAGGGGAGGCGATGTTTTCCCTTGATGGTGGGACCGAGATCCCACAAATGCTACAAAGACATTCCCCCCCCTTCTTTTGGGGTAAATGCATAATAACCAGAGGAAAGGACATCGTCTCTTAAGGGTGGCTAAATAACCATATATTTAGTATACATGCATACATACACAAAATATATTTTAGATGTAGATGTCCTCCAGATGTGAACAGACTAGAAACGTACAGGTTCTTTTTTCTCTGGGTATTCATTTGCTATATAAATCTCCCAACACATTCTTATCTGTTATGTAAATAAGATGTGGAATTCCAATAGTGTATCAGTGTTCTACAGCAGATGGTATAGTGAGATTTACCACACCATTACATTTAATGGGATTGAATTCATTTGGATTTCTTGAGGCTTGTACGGTCCTTCTCCATGCAGCAGCGTTGCCAATGTTCCTGATTATATATGATTTGAGAGAGTGCTTAAAGAAGGGGGGAGGAACCTTTTATCTTAGAAATATGCGTGTTTTCTGTCAAAGTTTAAAATGTGTATGTATTGCCTTTCTCAGGATTTATATGCCCTTTGAGGAATAGATAATGAATATTCAAAAAGAAGTTGATGACATTCTAAGATATTTTGTAAATTCTGAATATTGAGTTAACTATTTTCATACAAGGATCTCTGAGATGAGTCCCCACCCCCAACCTCTCTCTGCGTCAGTCTGAAAAGGAAGATAGCAGATAGGGATATCATCATGACCCCTTGGGTTTTTATCATTGAATAAATAATATCTGGATTGTACATGGACCATAAAGAAGGCTGATCGCCGAAGAATTCATGCTTTCGAATTAGGGTGTTGGAGGAGACTCTTGAGAGTCCCATGGACTGCAAGAAGATCAAACCTATCCATTCTGAAGGAAATCAGCCCTGAGTGCTCACTGGAAGGATAGAAGCTGAGGCTCCAATACTTTGGCCACCTCATGAGAAGAGAAGAATCCCTGGAAAACACCCTGATGTTGGGAAAGATTGAGGGCACAAGGAGAAGGGGATGACAGAAGACGAGATGGTTGGACAGTGTTCTCAAAGCTACTAACATGAGTTTGACCAAACTGCAGGAGGCAGTGGAAGACAGGAGTGTCTGGTGTGCTCTGGTCCATGGGGTGTTGAAGAGTCGGACACGACTAAACGACTAAACAACAACAACAACATGGATGTAGAATTCAAATGTATGGGCAGGGCAGTACCACAGGGGAGAGGAAGAACTGAAGGTGGAAAAACCTCCAAATCTAGGAGACGTGGTATGCTCAAACATAGGAAAGTTAATAATCATATAAAAGGTAAAGATAAAGGACCCCTGGACAGTTAAGTCCAGTCATAGGTGACTATGGGGTTGCAGCGCTCATCTCTCTTTCAGGCTGAGGGAACCTGTGTTTGTCCACAGACAGCTTTCCGGGTCATGTACCCAGCACGACTAAACCGCTTCTGGAGCAATTGGTCACCATGACGGAATCCAGAGTGCACGAAATGCCATTTACCTTCCTGCAGCAGCGGTACCTATTTATCTACTTTCACTGGTGTGCTTTTGAACTGCTAGGTTGGCAGGAGCTGGGACAGAGCAACAGGAGCTCACTCCGTCACTGGGATTTGAACCACCAACCTTCCAATCAGCAAGCCCAAGAGGCTCAGTGGTTATGATTTTTATAACCACATATATATTAGTGTATAAAGAATCATATAGGTATTAGCATGTATTGCACTTTCTTCTTCTTTTCTTTTTTCACTTTATTTTTTACAGCTGAAAAAGAAAAAAAATATTTTTAAAAGACAAAAGATTTTTTCCCCTTAATGAATAAATGCCAAAATAAATACACATCCACAATTTGCTATTACTTCTGTTACTCACTTGTTACCAACACTAACTTGTTCCTACCTGTCTTTACCATTTTGTTACATGGTGCATGCAGTTATGAACAAAGCAAATTTTATCCAGGAGCTGAACCTAGGAGCTTAAAAAACAAAAGGCACCACAGGTCCTCTGTGTTCTGTTGGCTTGCCCATAGGATTTAGAGAGAGAAGGAAATTTTTAAAACATGAAAATAATATATTGTTAGAGTTGATTAGCTGGCTGTAGTTTCCTAGATACAGTAGATTTTCTCCTTTAACACAGCAGGGGTGTGCATGACTTATGCAGGCAAAGCCTACTTTACCAGAGGTTAAATTTGATCAAATTGATTAAATACAGAGGCTTTTTTTTTTTTTACCCCATTCTGTCAAGACCATTTGCTGGTTTGAAGCATGTTCTCATTTTTCATCTGGTTCTGGAGCTTGCCTATTCTGATGTTGAGAATGATCTTTACTCCCACAACTTATGAAATGTATTTATTCCATGTATACGCTGTATGATTTTAAATATACATTGAAACCACATTGAACTTCAGACACATTTCATGTGTATAATAAATCCATCTATAAATTCAGCGTCTTCCAAATTCCATTAATTAATCTGATGTTGAGCATAAGAAAATAATCATAATAATAAATTTTGTTTGTTTGTTTGTATTGGTAGTGAGTTGCCTCAAGCTCCCTACAGATGTTGTTGGACTACAACTTCCATCATCCTTGATCATTAGTCATGCTGGATGGAACTGATGGGTAGTGGGTTCCAACAATGCCTGGAGGGCACCACATTCCCCAATCTAGTTCCATCAGTTCTCAATTAAACTACACCAAAATCTATCCTAGAGGTTCCCCCAAACCCCTGGAGCAGATGTGGGGAGGGCAGAGGATGCATGGTGGGAGAAATGGGGGGGGTCCCCATCGTACAAGTAAAAATCCTTGTGCTGACCAGTCTTGTTAGTGGGGTATATAGAACATTTCCTTAAAATTTGTACTTAGGGTTTGCTGTGAGTCATGTTGCAATATCCAGTTCCATGCATGTAATGATACCTGTTGCCTCAAATCCCTTGTCCATCTATATTCCTATAAATCTCTATATGCTGCAATATTACTAGTTCTAGTTTAATTTAAATTGTAGGGTAATAGCCAATGGTAATTATACTCAGAGTAGACTTATTGAAATGCTTAAGTTAAATCAATAGATAATATTGGAAATAGTGATTTCAATTTATCAACTCTTTGACTAGCATTGGCTCTATAATTTAAATGGAACTACAATATATCTCACCATACTGGGGAACACTGACCAGATGACTTGTGCACCTGCTCAGCCAGCTGTGGTTGGACAACTTCAAGGTCCCTGCTTTTCCATCTTTAAATAAATAAATAAATAAATAAATAAATAAATAAATAAATATAAATATTTAAACTGTTATTGGACTGCAAAGTAGACTGAGCAGTCAAACAGATCACCTGGTTACCGTCTTCGCCACTGTGAATTGCAAGTAAGTTGAAATTATAGTCATTATTTCTAAATTTGTATCTATAAATTGGCAGATGCAGATTTTATGGAAACCTTTTGTCCATGCATATATTTGGTTTTGTGTAGGTGTTCATCCTACAAAGACATCTGGGTGACCCTGTGGGAAAGAGAATGCTGGATATTTACATCCTTCATGCGTCGACTCATACATTCAGAGCCACTCATTATCTTCCCTTCTTTCTTTATATGTTTTCTTCGCTGCCCTTCAATCAAATAATTTTCAAGGCAATGTACAAGCATGGATGGGGACATGTTGCTCTTTCCAATTTTGTGATATTCTTCCTGGGAAACAGCAGGAGCAACCTCCCACTGGTCCTTAGTCTCCTGGCCTAGGGAAAAGTTGATGGCACAGATTGAAGTGTGCTAATAAATACCATTTGCCAAGCCAATTTTTAAATGCCAGTGGCTACAGGATACCTGACTTTATACACTTGTGGTTTCAGTTTGAATAGAACCATTAATTTTTTCCCATGGGAAGAGCTTTAGTCCCACCATGCTCATCAGCCTTGTTTGAAATTTTGGCTGGGGAGGGGCAAGAAGTGGAATGAAATAAATTGCTAAAGATGGGTCCCAGTCATTGTAAGTGTATCTAATCCTTCAAATCACTGAAACTTCCCTCACATGTAGCATACTCTTCAGTCCTCCTCCTTTATCCACACTCACAAAGATGCTCAGTAAAGCATAAAGGAACCAGCATCACTTATCCTTGGCTGAAGAAACGCATTTGAACATCACTTTAAAGGTGTCATAGACCTTAGCTTTATTGGTCTGAATAAACATTAGTCTTGTGAACAGTGAAGCACTGAAGTCTGAATAGTAGTAATTACCATGAGTATAAGACACTGCCATTAAGCACAATGAGTGTTTCCCTATTTTTCCATGTCAATGAACTTTTCTATTTGTAAACAAACAAGGGGGGATCCCTACTTCGTAAATAGCAGTTCAAACTCTGTTTTTTCATAGTCCAAAATGTGGTGTCTGAAAAGACTGTGACCAAGTTATATACTTTAGGGCTTTGTGTGGGAGGGGGTGAGGTGGTATTTATCTCTTCTGAATCTATCTATCCAGGTACCCATATCACTGCATCACATAGCAAGTTCATGTAAGGAGTGTGGCAGCAATACAGCCAACAAAGGGCCACCAGAATGCAAGAGGGAAATAGTGGGTATATGGGGAAATCCTGAGGTTTGCAGAATTATCAACAATATTCCCCTCCCCACAAAAAAAGCCCCTGTTAACTGCATCCAGTGTTAGTTTTACTGAAGAGCAAGCACATTGAAATAAATGGTCATTAACTTCAGTGGGTCTACTCTGAGTAGAATTTAGCTGGAGGCAACTCTAAGAGACCAAGTCAACCCCACAAACCCACCTCAACTCCCCCTCCAGTCCCAATAGGATTGAGTGTGCTCAGTAAGCTTGAAATACTGTGCACCTTGGAGGCCAGATCTTCCATCTCCTGAGCAGCCCCTCTCCCCAGTGCCACTCCTACAGTGGCCCCTTGGTGAATAGGAGGCGCTGCTGGTTTCTCACCCTTGTTTCTGATGTTAATTTTTACACACACACACACACACACACACTTCTTTCTGATGTAGATCTTCACTCACCTCTTCTTCCCTGGTGGGGAAGGAGGGCGCCATTTTGTGGTTTGCCTCAGGTGACAAAATGTGTTGGGCCGGCCCTGGTTAGAGGTGATGATGCAGTGCAACATTTTTTTCAGGTTCTGAACATGTAATGTTCTTCCATTACTTCTTCCTAGAGGTTTCTCATGTCTAAAAGCATAATAAAAGGACGTGATTCATGGCAGACATAGGATTATCTCTTGTTGTTTTTATAGCACCTGGAAGATCCATGGTGTAAAACAAGACAATGCCTGTCATGACCCACAGAGAAATATAGATGTCCGTTCTAAGCCTGCCACACCTGCAGACATTAAGGAATGAGAACAATCTATTCTACAGATGTCAGCATTTTCATATTGTTCAAACTTTTTACAACAAACTGTCTGCATCCTTATATTTTTGGAGGGTGGGGTAGGTAACAACATGAATATATTGTAATCCTCTTCCTCTTTTCTTCATTTTATTTGAAACCCATGATGCAATGTGATTGCATACATGCTTCAGAAAGTTTGCTGATGCAGCCTTAGAAGTAAGAATCTCATTTTGTTGTCTTTTTAGGTAATTTGTAAAAAAGTTCCCATTCTTCCATGAAGTCCCGATTGTCCTTATGATCTGGACTCCTTGGCAGGTTTTGAATAAACACCCACAAATTTATTAGTTGAACACATGATAGATCAGGCAAGGATATGTACAATTTTATAACATGCAGAGAACAATATGTGTAAAGAAATCAGAGATGGAAGCTGAGGAAAGTCCTTGGTGCAGGGGGAGGATTGCTGATACATTGATGACAACCACAGAAAAGATAAACAAAGAAGAAACTAGCAGGAATTTAAGGTATAAATAGTGAAACAGTAACAAAATACCAAAAGAAATAAAGAAAGAGAAAATCTCATGATAGGGAACTGAGGCTCAGGCAGAATCAAATGTTACACCTTTCTCTCCTCTCTCCTATAGTCCTCCCACACAATGGCGGAGAGCAGGTGGGGTTGGGGCTGGTGTACATCCCGGGGGCGGGGCATGCCACCCGCAGGGGCGTGGGGCGTGTCCTGTGGGCGGGGCACCTAATGCAGGGGGGAGCCGTGATGAAACCCCACCGGGATTGCGCTGCCGGGGGCGGTGTGCTCCCCCCCCACTCCTCTTCCTCCGCCAGTCCTCCCACACACCCCAACATTTGCTTCAGAGGGCCCCTCAAGCTATCTGAGCACATTTTGAGGGGATGGGAGGAGAAGGAAAGTAACACTCCATTGCATAAGCAGAAGTTCCTTCTGTTTGCTCACGGACTGCACCATGGGCGTAGCCAGGGTTTTTGTTGGGGGGGCAGGCCTTTTGTTGGGGGGAGGCAGAACCTCAGTTAGCTATGTATTTTTATTGATTTTTATTAATTGGGGGGGGCAGCTGCCCCTCCCTGCCCCCCTACACCGCTTAGCTATGCCCATGGACTACACCTGAAACAACCAAGACCATTGCAGGGCTGAACTGGGATGTAAAACTCCCCTCACACAAACTCCCTGGTTCATTCTCTCTGCTCTCATGGTCAGACAATAAATAATAAGCTGAAAGTTTCAAATGCAACGGCGTTAGATGCCCAAAATTAGCCGACAAATGCAAGCACCTAATTGCTAATAAAATGCCAATGGTGAATCAGATTAATGGTTTTTTTCTTTCTCACTGATGTTCTGCCCACAGAGACACCTATGAAGTACATAGCACTTGATACGCTCGTGGTTCTGCCTTTGCCCTACAAATCTAGTAAGAAAGGTTGGAGTGGAGGACAGATGGGGCCATGCTAAAATATAGAAGCAGCAGGAAACAGCTGTGGCCTGTTAGAAACAACAGCTTAGAAAACACGTTTCCTTTTTTTTTAATTATTTTTTTTTAAAAAAAGGCTGAAACTATGGTGTGCGACTGAATCGAGCTGTGCCAGGAGTGTACCCAGATGGACAGTAATACCACAATTCTCAAGAGTGCTGGCTAAGATATGGCAAGACCGAGTCTTCCATTTGTTTGGCAGTGTTTAGAAAGCACTAAAGAGCATCCCAAATCAAAGCTAAGATCATCATCTCATATATTCACGATATTTTCAAACTAGTGGAACTGCAAAGTACTTTGCCATAAGTTCTTTCTTTCTTTCCTCCCCCTCTCCCTCAAAAAGTCCCTGGAATTCACAAATTAACAGACATTAATGCGGCTCCCCTGAATCCCATTAACATATCCCCAACAGCTCAGTGCATGCTACTAGATTTCTCCTAGCCATCCAATGAGTAATAGTTAAGACACTGAAACAGTTATGGGGGTGGGGAATCTTTTCAAAAGCATTTTTTTCCAACTGCAAACACGTTTTATGTCTTTTGCTTTGGCATATTTCTTTATTTTATATATTTTTATGGCAACTGGCTGCCAGGAGAGACATATCACATCCCATTGTTTGTCTAAAATACCATTATAGTCACACTATACATTCTGCTGCCACTCTCAAGGACAGCCTTCCTTTGGAAAGAGGAAGGAGGGTGCCATTTATGCCCAAATATGAGGGAACAGCATTCCCTCAGAGTAATGAGCAGCTGGTGCTATTGTCCTGGTGTTTATGAGATGTATTAGGCACAGTGGCACATTTGGAACTGGTTGAGAGGCGGGGATGCAGAGATGCTGCTGTTTTACTTTTATACCCACCCACCCTCTTTTATTTCAAGGAGGGATTTTGGATTGAATGGTCCCACTTATTTTAGACAATGCAGTAGAAATCCAAGTGCATTGTGTTCCGCTGCAAAGTATTCTTGTAAGGTTATACTGACAGCTGATTTTTTTTTTTAAGAGTTAGAACTTTTTTCAGATGGTGTTTAGAAGAATTTAAGGGAAATAAATGAGCGTCTGCAAATCAAGCTTAAGGCAGAAGGTTCGGATGACTTACCAAAATCACTGATCTATCTTTTGAGCCCCCCTTGAAGGTCTTCTTAAAAAAAAGAAAAACACCCATGTTTGGCTCCACTTTCAGAAAAGAAGACATTCTGTGCCTGTACTTTGCCATCATACAGCTGAGGAATCTGGATCCCGTCATTGAAGATTCACGAAAGTATAATAGATCAATTAGGGCTGGTTCACATGTGCATGCTTGTCGCTTAGGGCCTGTCTCAATGAGGGGTAATTTGCATGTGTGAATGAGCAATTCCAGGCAGAAGTCTGGTGCTCTGGTGTGGTGGCACTGTAGAGGGAAGAAGGTGAGAATAAATTGTAAATGATCTATTCAGTAGTTGGGAAGACAGCTGAAAACTGATCCTTGAGGGGAGGTAGGAGAGGAAGGCAAGGAGCTGGGAGTGCAGTGAATAGACCGCCCCTGACTGCAGTACAAAGAAATCTGTCCAAAAGCAGTTCCAGCAGCTGCTCAGGAAACAGGGCAAATATCTCTTCAGATTTTCCGTGCATTCAATTCAGAAGGTAACATTGTATTTTAAGAGGAAACCGCAGTGGAACAATGAAAAAGGCTTTTGGAACCAGGAAAATTAATCGGTACACGATATAATCAAGATACGGATCAAGTTTAGGTCCAAGCTATCTAAAAGTCCACATTCTGTCATATGAGCCTTCCGAGGTTATGAGATTCTTAGGGGAGGCCCTTATCTTGGTACTTACAGGCACACTTGGTTGGAAAGCGAGGAAGGACCTTCTTAGTAGCTAATCCCAGGCTTTGGCACTCCCTCCCTGGAAAAGCTAGACGGGCTATCTTCTTTTTGTCTTTCCACCAGCAGGTGAAGACCTTGTTCCAACAGGCTTTGGGGAGTTGACTGCTTTTAATGAAAGGGGTGGTGCCGTACTGTTTTTATTGTAATTATTCGTATGTTTTGAACATATTTTATATATGTATAAAATGGTAGCTCTGGTTACGTACTTAATTCATTCTGGAGGTCCGTTCTTAACCTGAAACTGTTCTTAATCTGAGGTACCACTTTAGCTAATGGGGTCTCCCGCTGTTGCTGCACCGCCACTGCGCGATTTCTGTTCTCATCCTTAAGCAAAGTTCTTACTCCGAGGTAATATTTCTGGGTTAGTGGAGTCTGTAACCTGAAGCGTACGTAACCCAAGGTACCACTGTATAGTTTTAATTCTATTAATGTTTAATTGTTTTTAATGATTGTTTTCTCCATGTTTTTAGCCGTTCTTGTTATCTGTATGCTGCCTTGAGTCCTGTCAGGGAAAAAGGTGGGGTATAAATAAATGTATCATCATCAAGCAAAAGTGTAAATGAGCCGTGTGTGTGTGTGTGTGTGTGTGTGCGCGCGTTAGATTACTTTTTCTCCATTAAATAGGTACTGTTCAGTTTTTGAGGACTGAAATCTTTTAGCAAATCTCTTTGGATTCTAGTAATTGTCTTCATTTTGTTTTCTCCCATCAAGAGGTATGTAAATCATGATGATTTCCTTTGTTTTTAGATATTGAACTAAAGCTGGACAAGCTGAGCTCAAAATTATTAGGTTCAGCTTCCAAATGCTGCCCATTGTACTTCAAAGACTGAGCCTTCAGTGTGGACTGTTCTACCACCAGCCATAAACCAAGCATTGGTTTCCAGCAGGCTTTCTGGTTTCTGGTTTTGGACTACAGTTCATATTATCATTGTCAACTGACTATGGCAGTGCTGGGAAGTGGTGTTAAGGACATGTGGAGGGCATTGGGTTGCGGAAGGCTAGTGTACAGTATCTGGCTGAAAGGTTGTCTTTCCAACTCTGCATAAATTCAGAGTGCCATCCATATAGCTGAATTGCCCATAAAGTGGAGAGAAACAATTGATTCTTTCTTTATTTACCTCTATTAGAAAATGCCTTGGCAGACGTAGCCATTACCATTTTCTGCTTCCTCAAGGAAAAGATATTTTACCCTCTTAAATATATTAGGCTCCTGTGTACTGTTTTTCTCCATTTGGTACCCTCGATTCTTCCTTCTGAACACTTGAATGCTCGCAATCAGCACACAATGACACTCAATAATAACAAGTGAACTACAAACACCCCACCATAATGTCGTGCTAATACCAGATATAGCACCACATAATACCAGCAATGTGGAACAGCTTTGCTCTGCAGAGATTTGTTTCTCTCCATATCTACATCTGTTTTTCTTTTCCCTCTGGTACATCTGTTATGGAGCGTATCCCCTGCTGAGCACAATGAGACCTTCTTTCCGCTCCCCCCTCACAACACACACACACAGTAAAAAAAAAAAGTGTATTTAGGAGCCCCAATTTGACATTCTTAGAAAGTGAAAGATGTTGGCCTAACACTGTAACATACATTGTGTGGTTTTGCTTTCTTTGGTTTGATTAGATAACACTGTGTATTGTTTTGTTAGATTTCATGCTGCATTACCTGAAAACTTTCATTTTTCTAGGAAAATCCTTCAGGTGTAGTTAGAATCCAACTCCTGTCAGCCCCAGCCAGCATGACCAGTATACAGGGATAGCGGAAGTTGTATTCCAGCAATATCAGTAGTAGCACAACTTCCTTATTTCTTCATTACATGCTCCAAGTAATAGTATTGGAACTTGAAAAGGAATTGTCAAAGTGATCACTTCTATCAATTTGTTAATTAATAGAATTATAGGAAGTTTTCTTATACCAGGAAAGACAATTTGTCAGTCTGGCCCAATATTGTCTACATTGGCCAGCAGTGACTCTCTAGAGCAGTGGTTCCCAACCTTTTTTTGTTCATGCCCCATCTAAGCATCTCTAAAATACTGATCCACCCCCTGTGGCATATAATTCTTATTATTCAAAAAGTGAACTCCTATTCCCATGGAGGAAGCTTAAAAGGCCATTCACTGTTAATAACTCATTCTCGAATTGCCTTCCTTAAAAATCAATTGCCCCCCTGTGGGGCATGTGCCCCACATTGGGAACCACAGCTCTAAAGTCTCTCCCAGTACAAATTGCAGACCCTTTCCAACTGGAGACACTAGCAAGTTATTTTTGGACCTTCTGCGTGCAAAGAATATGCTCTACCAGTGAGCTGTGCATGACATTCTATAGCAGATACATCCTAACCATTCTCATGGCCAATCAACTCAGGGATACAGTCGCATGGAGGAAAGCATGAGTTGCATTCAGAATTAAGCACAAGACTACTGCTTGCGTAACAGGATTTCCCCCTCTTTCATCCCCCATGCAGCCCCTCAGACTGTTCTGGGGTTTCCCCAGCCCTCCAGTTAATATTTGGGGGTGTCCTGCACAGGGGGAGGAGGGCAGTTGGAATGCCATTGTGCAGGTGGAAGTCATTTCATTCATGCACTTATTTAGCTGAAGACTGTCCATCATTTCAGCTGATCCAACCACATCAACAGGAGCTGTTTACTAGCAATTATTCATGTAACACTGACAGTACAAGGGGTTTTCTTTCTTAAGCTTCCAGTATAAATAAATGGATCACTGCTGGAAAATGCCACCTATCAATATGGTAGCACCACTTTCTATCTTATTTCCTCTCTGCAGTTTACCCTCAGGATCTGTCTGAATGAAGGATTTAGGGTAGGAGACGCTGACATGGTGTTCTCCAGATGTAGCTGGACTACAGCTCCCCTCATCTTCAACCTTTGACCCTTGACTTATGATCTGCCATGTTCATGCGGAAATGATATTGTGGAGAAATGTCTCTGATTAGAAAACTGTGTTGATTGCCTGAATTAATTTTGAAGGGCTTCTGTTCAGCACAGGATGGGGAGCCTGTGGCCTTCTAGATTTCACTGAATTCCAGTTTTCATCTGCCCAAGCCAACATTGCCAATGGTCAGGAATGAAAGGAGTTGATTGTCAAATAATATCTGGTTCCCCATCCCTGATTTAGCAGAACATACCAGCAGAAATACAAGATGCTTAGCTATCACTAAGATTTTAAGTCTGATGGGAAAGACCATCACATAATTTCTAAGTGCTTTGTAGTCCTTTTTCAGGTAAAAAAAAAAATGGGATAAAAATGCTTTAAACAAACAGACCACAAGAGTGGCACTGTGAGGCAGAGATGCCATGATGGGACATGAGATACTGCAGTGGTTCTTAGGAAATGTGACTGCTTTTTCCAGGGTGCCGTGAATTTGTACTACACTTGATCTTAGCCAAAAGGCCGAGAAGCAATCAGGGTACCGTGAATTTGTACTCTTCAGAAGCCCAGTTCCAACTTAGAGTCATTTGGCTCCACCAACCTTTAAAGAAGCCCAGGTGACAAAACAACACAAGTTGATGCAACTGAAGGATGCATGGTGCACCTATAGAGTGGAGCAGTTACATGTTGACACCAAGGATTAATTTTAACTCCAGGCAACAAGGCCAGTGTTGAAATTCCTTGTTTGCATGATGTTGCTCTTTCTCCTCAGTTGAGTATTGCTGCAGTCAAATACAGTGGTACCTCGGGTTAAGAACTTAATTCGTTCTGAAGGTCTGTTCTTAACCTGAAACTGTTCTTAACCTGAGGTACCACTTTAGCTAATGGGGCCTACCGCTGCCACCGCGCAATTTCTGTTCTCATCCTGAAGCAAAGGTCTTAACCTGAGGTACTATTTCTGGGTTAGCGGAGTCTGTAACCTGAAGTGTATGTAATCTGAGGTACCTCTGTACAGCCTTTTCCTATTTCACAGGGAAGATGTCTTATTATTGTGTTCTTGAAAGGACATTCTGTCCTCAAGTCAAATTTGTTAAACTTATGCAGTATTTCATTAGTTCCTGCCATTTCCTATTTCAAACTCTTTGAATTGTAGAATGGCACTCAATTGAATTTCTATTTGGATTTCTTCCAGAACTGAGTGCAGAATACAAAATAAAAATATTGGTATCCCCCCCCCCCCCATGGCTCCCTTTGTTGTTTTCCAACAATAATAAATATATGGCAGAAGAATTGGAAATGCAGCCTATTTCAACAGTGTTGGTTCTTTTGCATTCATTAGATCATATTCTGTCCTGGCAATTTTTATCTTCAACTGCTGCTATATCCCAACCCTTCAGATGTTGCCGTGAATAAAGGATCGAGTTCTGTTCTCTATTGACATTAGAGCAGGTCTGAAGTTAAATCTCTGATATCTATAATGAAATGGAAGATAAAGTTTAGTTCATCCCCCCCCCTCTGAATTATTCTCAGATTGTTGTTTGAAAACAATTATGTGTGAGAAAAGCAAAAGTGGAACAACATGTTTTCAAATTATATCCTCCTTTTTTATCCATTTGTATCTTGGTGTTAAAAGGGGGGGGGAGTGATGTAAAAGTTTGAGGTTCTCTTTGAATTTTTATACCCCACACCCCTTTTTATTGTGGTAGCCAGAATTTCTCATTTTTAGTTGAAAGTGCATCATTATAGTGCTATTTAGAAGAATGTCTCATTTGCACAGACATCGTGGACCATTTAATTATTGCAACACTGCCTTTGAAATTTTTGTCCCATTTCTGAGAGTTGGCAGTGTCTGGTTCATACCTATGCATACAACAATGGATTGCTTGATACTTGATACTGGGAACTGCAGTTTTCATCAGCAACATTCAGTGATGTCTATGTGCTTGTGCATCAGAAAGCTACTTGCACAACGAAAGCTCCGGTTTCTCCTCTCTTCCCTCCACATTCCTGAACACCTCAAAAATGCTCTGGAGACTCCACCAGCCCTTTGGATTAGATTTTAAAGGTGCATATAGGGGCAACATGGGCGAGGAGGAGAAGGAGAAGCTCTGTTGAATGGATAGACTCCCTCTTGCACTAAGTTGGATCTCACCCAGTCGATTATTTTGGATATTTTAAATTGTTCCTCCTTTAAAAATCAATCTTTGCTGTCCAGATGTGTGTTGTATATGTTTTGAAAAAAGATATGAATGCTTAATTTGAAGGGGGAAATGGATAAACGTGTGCAACATGCATACTGTAATGAAGTCATGTTTCTGCAGATATCTGATGTGTGGTCTCTTTAAGAGAAACAAGTACAGTGGTACCTTGGGTTACAGATGCTTCAGGGTGCAGACTCTGCTAACCCAGAAATAGTACCTTGGCTTAAGAACTTTGCTTCAGGATGAGAACAGAAATCGCATGGCGGCGGCGCAGCGGCAGCAGGAGGCCCCATTAGCTAAAGTGGTACCTCAGGTTAAGAACAGTTTCAGGTTAAGAACGGACCTCCAGAATGAATTAAGTTCTTAACCCGAGGTACCACTGTATTACCTGCAAGGTTGCCTCCTAACTAGGTATAACCAAGAAGCAGGGAGATAAGAAATAAACAGGATGGTGAATTTTGTTGCACAACAGTGTTGATATGCACCCAAGTCCTATTTATGCTCAGGCCATGACAGAAGTCCCACAGTGCTCCTTGGGGTTGCATTGCAGGAGATGTGGGATTGTAGCCTCACTTTTTCAACTGACTCTCTCTCTCCTCTTCTCCAGAACAGAACCCAAAACAATACATGTAGAAAATGTTTTTGTACCAGCATTTCATCACATATAACCTTTCTTAACACTGTTCTTTTTATTCTGAACTTGGACAATGACATGTATATACTGTAATCAGGCATAATCAAGTATAGTGGTACCTCAAGTTACAAATGCTTCGGGTTACAAACATTTCAGGTTACAAACTCTGCTAACCCAGAAGTAGTATCTCGGGTTGAGAACTTTGCCCCTGGATGAGAACAGAAATCGCGCACCAGTGGTGTGGCGGCAGTGGGAGGCCCTATTAGCGAAAGCGTGCCTCAGGTTAAGAATGGTTTTGGGTTAAGAACGGACCTCTGGAATGAGTTAAGTTCGTAACCCAAGGTATCACCGTACAGTACAACTCTGGACTCAGGAATATCTACCCAAGTGCACAATATGTTTGTCAGTTCTAGACAGATGGAAATACACAGAAACCTGTTCAGACCATTGATCCATCTAGCCCAGTGTTACCTGGCAACAGGAACCTTTCGCAGCCCTACATGGAGATGCCAGGTATTGAACGGGGGACCCTTTCCATGCACAAACATGTGCTCTACTGCTGAGCACCAGCACCTAATCAGCTTATTTTCCAGACAATTGTTTGCCACATATTTCTAGTCGTAATTAATTTTTTCAATCTGGTTTATAGAGTTCCTGCTTCTGGCATCTCATCTCTTTCACAGCAGCTAGCCACTGAATTAAAACCATTGCTGAACAGCAAGAAAATCTGTCACTAAAGCATGTTGACAAACAACTCTGCCCTGCTCACATTTCTGTTTTCTCTTTTGTTGTATTTTCATTTGAATGTGCACGCATGGAAGCCTGGTGAGTGGCTATTGGGAGCTTCCCAGTTTTACCTTGTCTTTTATCATATCTTTTAAAAATGATAATCTAGTTTCACCTCTCCTTTTATCATATCTTATAAAAACAATAATCTAGCATTCTGCGTTTTCAATTTGGAAAGAAAGGAATGTCCACCAAAGACTTTTAAACCCCAAAACATTTATCAGTATTGTGTTGCATTCAGGTGCAGTGAAATAACTGTGTTCTCCCCAGTTACCTCCTCCCTTTCATCCCTTAGACCTGTGGTTCTTCATCTTTTTTCTCTGGGCCACAATTTCAGAATAAATATTTGTTCACATCACACCGATTTCTTTATTGATAGGAAACACATTGAAAACAAAAATAACAGTGCTTGATTTATAACATAGGGCACAACTGCTTTATAATATGATCATGGAACATGCAGAAAGTACAAAACAACGCAGCTACATAAGAACATGAATCATTCCTAAAATATGATTCTTAACAAGCCTCTTACATATGTACCTTAAGAATGTATGCAAACTCAAGAAGTGTGAGCTTGCTTTTGACAAGTATTGTGCACACATGTTGCTGTATGTCGCTAGAAGTCAAAATAGCACCCCTCTGGTTTTGTTACTGCACCCATCACCCTGACCACTGGCCGTGATGGTTGGAAGCTGGAATCCAACAATTTATGGCCGACACCACATTGCCTATTCATGGAGTAAAGGCTCCTCTGTTTTCTGCTGGGAGTGATGATGGCCTGTTTGAAGGAGAGAAGGGAAAAGAGACCTTGATTTATTCTCCCACCCTTTCAGTGGTTAGAACTTTCAAAAATGGAAATGGCTGCACATTTTACTCCTTTGTGTGTGTGTGTGTGTTTTCCCTCCCTGCCTGTTTCTGACTGAAATACTCCCTGCTTGGCCAAATAAAATATCACCTCACACAAATTACTGTCATGTCAATAGTACCGTGGATACAATATTATAGATTTGAAATTCTAAATTCTGATAAATATTTCAATCTGATTTTTAATAGTGGGAAATGCATATATAATTAAATTTGTAGATTTTTTTAAAAAGAATCTTAATGTCGGTTGGCACATATTTTCCAAAATGTAAGCATTTAAACACATTCACACTTTGTGATTTCTTTATTTAGCACATGTGCATTTCTCCAGGGAAGCATGGAAACCACCGAGGAGGAACTGATGGCTCAAGGGATTGGTAACAAGATCTGAAGCCTTGCTCCTTTAGGTCATTGCTTGGCATCCGGCTTAGCTCTTTAGGTTGATGGTAAATTTAAGTTATTACTGTTTAACAGGTGTGTGGAGGTCTGTGTAAAATGAGTTGGTGGTTTTAGACTTGCTCCTAAGAGGCAGATGTCCAAATCACTAGGAGCAGGGGGGATCATAACGTTTAACATGCTTGTTGGCAGACTTTGCAGAAAGGTCAAACACTGCTCAGATTAGGAGACTGTACTACACTCTCACACTTACAGGTGGTCCCTGCCACTCAGGCCTGGCAGGAAGGTAGTTCAGCAGAAGAAAGCTTAAGGGCGCAATCTTACACTCCCTTACCTAGAAGTTCATCCCACCAGACTCAGTGGGGCTTATTACTGCATAGACATGATTTGGCTTCCACTGTTAGTCACGGTTATCTGTGTGCCTGCTTTGCTTTTAATTTACATACTTCTTTATAAGGTGTATGCACCAACCTTCGATTTGCTGATTGCTGCTCAGAACATTTCACAAAATAGCATTAAAACAAAGACGCAAAGTGAAACTCAATAAAGCCATCATAAATGGATGCATCAAATATTAAAACAGCCAGTCAATATAAAATAGTTGCAATGGTTTTAAAAGCCAGGTCTTCACCTGGCAACAATGTATTGTTACAAATAGCATCAGAGTTGAAAATGTTGCAGCCCCAATCCTGATTATCCTCATAACCCCCTATTTTTGTTTTTAAAAATGGAAGCAGAGATACATGACTTGCAGTCATACATTTCATGTATGGTCTAGTTTGGCTTTAACATGAACACAGTATTTTGATCGCTGCTTTTCTTACTTGACCCTTTCACCAGGTTGGATTTTAGAGGCAGTGGAAGTTGTTAAACCCCAGCAAGTCCTGTCTTGAGGGAAGATGTGCTTGGCCCCATGACTGCGAGTTCCTGGGGCCATGGGTGCCATGAAGTGCATTGCTCTGTGAGTGCCTGGCCCTTCATGGGGAATTTTGTGGGTGCTCAGGCACCCAGGGCCCTAGGGAGTTGGCACCTATGAAGGGAAGCATGTATGCAACCGTGAGCTCATTTGGTGAAGTAAAAATATAATGTAATTATTTTTTTCATTGAGCTATAAAACAATTGTCTAGAAAGGACCTGGCCAAAGCCATCATTTTACAAGTACTTGAAAGCAAATTATAATATGTTTCAATTTGTTCTGGAATTTTAGAAAAGTTCTCAAATAAAATCTAAAGTAACAAATATATAACTGATTTTTCAAGTGAATGCATTTCGGCCTGAATAGAGAGAGGTTAGTTTTTAATGCATATAATCCAGGCTTCTTTTGAAGTTGCCACACAAACAAAATTACATACTAAGCTCTCAAATAAAAGTTTTGTTACTTTATGAGGAATCCATAGATGGTGCTTTAAATTTAACATTTCTGAAGCATAATGAGATCAGATTGGTATTTTTTAAAGTGTTTGTCATGCAGTGACTGATTAAATCGTATGTCGGCATTGTAAATGTTGTGTGTAACAATGTCAAGGTCATCTGGGACACTGAGGTGAGGAACCGGTAGGATAAATATTGCTCAAGTTGTTCTCTATATGCTGAACTGGTAGAATGTACCTGTAAATTTTGTTTCTATTGTCTATCATGGAATCCACAAGCGTTATACGTTGGTGTAGAAATAAAGTCCCTCAGTAGGTCTAACCTTTATTAACTACAGCTGGAAATTATATTTTGTGACTAACTAGGTCAAAGTAATTTAAATGAATTATGTTGGTTTGTCCTCTGCTAAACAAACATTTTAAAGTGTATATATTAAACATTATATACCTTGTCTCTCCACATAGCAGTACAAACTTTCTTTTTGTTCTCTGCCTAAAATATTAGAACATTCAACACATTTTTCCACATAGTGCCTTTGATATTAGATACAAACATTTAATTACTTTATATTTAATAATTAACAACAATGCAAAAATATATCTACAAACAAACCATAATGCAGAAACAGGTCCATGTTCAGCTAATGCAAACTCTTTGTAAAGCAAATTACGCTCACTGCTTTGATCAGCCTCTTATAAAAAGGTACAGCACATGAAGCTTTTATATATTGGGGGTGGGGATTCACTTGAAAAGAGAGACACAGCACACAAATACATAGCACATAAATATATTCTCTCTCATTTTTGTGATCATGGCACGATAACTGTTGGAGCAGAGCATCCTCGTTCAGAAGGTGTTTATGTCTATGGCATATTTATTTTAGGTGGAGTACATATTTATTTTAGGTGGAGGAGCGATAGAGGACTTGGTTACAAACAGAAGCCCAGTTAATTGAAAAAAGCTGCATCCCATCCACTGAAGTATTTCATCTGTGTGCTCCCAAGTCATATGTGCTTGTTTGGTTCTGGCCTCAGCAGGATGGGAGTTCCAGCTCAAGCAAGATTTTGAAGTTATTGTGATGGTTTTGGCAAACCAGAGCAAGGTGAGACAATTTAGAGCAGACTCTTGGTTCAAGGCAAAAGGTAAAGATTCAGAAACCACCCTGAACAGCAAGGTGTGGAGCTCAGGTTAGAGACTTCATAAGAGCAGAGATCAATTATTGCTTCAGCACCAGACGATCCCTTTCTGAACCTTAAAGAAGGCTGTAGCTTCATCTGGGTGATGAGAGAAGCATAGCTTGCTATAACAGGGTAGGGAAGACTGTGGTTCATCTAGGGCTACTGGATTGGAATCCTCAGAGTCAGAAGAGGACAACATGACCATCTCAGTTTGGAGAGATGCTAACACATAAGGCTCCTCTCCAGTACTTCTGGGATTGTACAGAAATCCAGGGCTGTCTCTGAAGGGAATTTCTACTCCGAATCCAAGGATGGCATATGTGAATCAGACATTGGAGTCATGACGCTGTTCAGAATATTTGGAGGCTTGTTAGAGGGCAAAGCTGGGCATGATGGGACTGAAAAGCAAAATACAGGGCTCCAGCTGATATGTTTACACCATACTGATATTGCTGCCACCTCACCCATCCCACAGTACGTCCCAGAGAGTCATTGCAACACTGTTGATAGGATGTCAGGACTTTATCTAGGGAGATAACTTTTTTGGACTAGATTTATTTTTCTGAAAATTACATTTTGGGGATATTTGCTAGAAGCCCTTAATGACCTCCTTGGATCTTCAGAAGATGATTGCCTGCATGGTCCTGGAAATTTTTTTTTAATTGTACAGACGTTTCTTTTTATATATATTGTACAATAATTTGCTCAAATTAAAGACCTAGTCAAATTTACCACCATTAAATCTCTATGACCTTCTTCATGAGGTTCAAAGTATGAAACATTAAAAGAAAACCTTTTTTATGTCATGTGCTTTTCTATACTACTGCCAGGCATCTTGTCAATTCAAAGGTATCTACATTTCCTCTTTTTATAAATAATAATTTTATCCCTGTACTATGAAGCATCAAAGAGAATAATATCTCTGAAAGGTTTATTCTTTAATACAAGCAGTAGCTTCCAGATGCTGCTGAAATCTCCCTCACACTTAATTGATGTCTAGTGTTCCGGGGTGGTGGTGGTGGGAGATAGAGTCTAACGCTCGTCAAAAAACACACATTAGTTTTTCTTCCAATGACATTTTGAGCCAAAACTTCTCTTCACCTTAAATAGGGTTGAATTGGACTTTGGGTGTTGACGGTACTGAACATAAGAAGAGGACTGCAAAGGCTTACTTTGTGCAACATTTAATTCTCACTGTGGTTAACCAGATGGCTACACTCTCCTGCTCATGATTCCCAGAGAGCCAGTGTGGTGCAGTGGTTAAGAGCGGTAGTCTCGTAATCTGGGGAACCGGGTTCGCCTCTCCGATCCTCCACATGCAGCTGCTGGGTGACCTTGGGCCAGTCACACTTCTTTGAAGTCTCTCAGCCCCACTCACCTCACAGAGTGTTTGTTGTGTGGGAGGAAGGGAAAGGAGAATGTTAGCCACTTTGAGACTTCTTCAGGTAGTGATAAAGAGGGATATCAAATCCAAACTACTACTACTACTACTACTACTACTACTACTACTACTACTATTCTTCTTCTTCTTCTTCTTCTTCTTCTTCTTCTTCTTCTTCTTCTTCTTCTTCTTCCCAGCAATTGCTGTTCCAAGGCATGTGAGGGAATACTTCCTTTTAACTGTCCTGAACAGGGGTGCCAACTTGAATAAAATATTGTGGGGGCCCAGGTAAGCCCAGCCCCGCAGAATCAATCACATGATGCAGTGCACACACACCATCTGAATGGGAATGCCTATCAACTTTGTGGGGGCCTGGCCCCCTCAAATATTTCATTGTGGGGGCTGAAGCCTCCACGCCCCCTAGGAGTTGGCTCCTTTGGTCCTGAATCTCCCAACCTGGAACACTGAGTACCTGCCCCAATCAAATTTCCAAGCTTCAGATATAGAGAAGACACAGTTTTTTATTAGTTAAAATTGGGGGCAAACCCAGCTGGTTATAGCTGGCTCTAATACTGAACGGATTCTAGCCATTATGACTGGTAGTTACTGATAGCCTTACTCTGAATAAATTGGTCTAATCCCCTTTTAAAGCTGCCTGGGCTGGTGGCCATGGCTACGTATTTTGTTTGTGATTTTCACAGTGTTTCTATGAAGGACATAGTGTGGCTATGAAGAATATTCCTTGCACTGATGAGTATTTCATAAGGGCTTCCACTTGCACAATGGGGCTTTCCTTCTCTCTCCTTCCCCCTGTGGCCTCCACATACCCTGAAGCTGGCTGGGTGTTTATGTCAGGAGAACCCCCCAGAACAACATGTTGTAGAAAGGAGGGGATTGTTCAATCTGCCAAGCTGAAATGCTTGTGCATATGGAAGATTTGTCATAGGGTGACATTAAATTCCACTCTAAATGTCTGCCCTAATCAAGTTCCCATGATGTTTACTGGAGAGAGGGGAACTACAAGTCCAAGAATCATATCAGATCATCTGGGGTCATATCATCCAGCCAGAAGGGCACAGGAGATGCTTATTGTTGTTTAGTCGTTTAGTCCTGTCCGACTCTTGTGACTCCATGGACCAGAGCACGCCAGGCACTCCTGTCTTCCACTGCCTTCCGCAGTTTGGTAAAAGTCATGCTGGTAGCTTCAAGAACACTGTCCAACCATCTCGTCCTCTGTCATCCCCTTCTCCTTGTGCCCTCCATCTTTCCCAACATCAGGGTCTTTTCCAGGGAGTCTTCTCTTCTCATGAGGTGGCCAAAGTATTGGAGTCTCAGCTTCAGGATCTGTCCTTCCAGTGAACACTCAGGGCTGATTTCCTTCATAATGGATAGGTTTGATCTTCTTGTAGTCCATGGGACTCTCAAGAGTCTCCTCCAGCACCATAATTCAAAAGCATCAACTCTTCGGCGATCAGCCTTCTTTATGGTCCAGCTCTCACTTCCATACATCACTACTGGGAAAATCATAGTTGTTGGCAAGGTGACAGGAGGTGCTACTAAAGTTTATCCCCTGGTAACAGTGTCCTGAAGCTTGTGCTCACCCAAGTTCTCTTCATAGCACTGTGGGACCCCAGAGTCCGGAGAGTTGATAACATGTGGTTCCCCTGCTACACTAGGTACCTTGACTTCTGATTGGTTTCCAGGTCCAATTCCAAAGTGTGTTTCCAAGCCCTAGGTAACTTGGGACTAGGGCCAGGTTTAGGTTTAATGATGCCCTAAGCTACTGAAGGTAATGGGGCCCTTTATATGTCCAGCTGTCCTTTGTAAACAACAAATTGCCGCTGTTTTTTGTGTTGGATATATGCTATATAGTAATTTACGGACCTAATAGGTATCTAAAGCCATTTGCACATAACAAAATATGTATTTTATCAAAGTAATTGTGGAACTGAAATACAATTAAGAATAAGTATATTAATTGTGAAATATAATTAAGAAGAAGTAGTATATTTTGTGAGGGGGCCAAGAGCGTGGGCCCCTAAGGTATAGCTTGTTTAGCTTATGCATAAATCCAGCACTGCTTGGGATCAAGGAAGCTTCCTCCATATGAAACTGATGGTGTATTAAAAACTTCTACACTTGCCATCTTGAGCAGTCTGCCCACACTTGATATATGTTTCATTAAGCTGTGGGAGAAGGTCTTATCTGTGGCTGTATCTAGGTTCTGGAACTCCTGACCTAGAGAGGTCCACCTTGCTCCCTCTCGGATAGCCTTCTGCTCATATGTGAATACTGGACCTTTCTTTTTAGACAAACATTTGGCCTATCTCCTGGCATGTGAATCCTTAGTTTGATGCTAATTTCCCTGCTATTGTTTTCTTACTTTTTAAAGTTATTATTCCCCATAAGTAGTACATGCAACAAAATGTTGCCATGTGGAATGTTGCCATGTGGAATGCTTCCAGCCTGGATACTTCATTCAATTTCCCCTCATCCCTGGTTTTCCCTTCCCCTACAACAGCCAGCCAGTCAACATTCCACATCCACTAAGCATGCCTGGTCCTCATTGGGTTGTTTTGGGTGCACCACAAGCACCTTTGGGATCCCCCTCCCTCAAGTGCTTTTGTACTTCGGCAGTCCTTGAGGCTCCTCCATAAGGAACCTCATAAGTTCCCACATAAGGGTGGGCACTTGGACAACTAAGTTCACTATTAGTAAATATGATTACTGAATTGCCATTTACTGTAATTTTTTGACACTCTGTTCTGAGTAGGGATGGGAAAATCGGACAATTCCAGTTTCTCTCTGTTTCACATTTTTCCAATCTTATATTCAACTCTCCATAGGGCCATATCAATTTCCAATGCAGATTTCTCTGAATATATGCACATGTATATGCAATTTTGCGTAATATACACATTTTCCCCTGTTCCAATATAATGCACCTTTTGTATGCTATTTTCGTATTTGTATCCCTGTGCACATTATACCACTATGTATATATTACATGGCTGGAGAAATGCATGGCAAATTTGAGTTGCGTTCTGGTTCATATATTGTTTCAGAAAGTGCAAATTAAATAGGTTCATCTTAAAATGTGAACTCAATTGAATATCCTTTCCTCTATCCCTACATGTGAGGAGCCTTGGATATTTAATTGGGAATGGTGGGATATAAATGGTTTTTTAAATTTAAAAAAAAAAATGTTTTAAAAATAACAATCTGTAGTTATTTGGCAGCACATCTGTTTGATCTACATGGACATGGCTGTCGTGTTCATTTTCATCTAAAAATAAAAGTACACATAACACCATGTAACATTAGTCATTCAGACCTAAATATTTGATGCAGTATTTCACAGCATTGTTTTAACATTAGTTCTGAATGCTTCAAACCAATGCTTGAATCTTTAAAACCCACAAAGCAAAGCAATCCAAGTGAGAAATGTCCTAAGAGGCTTCTGTGGTTGGGATTATGGCTATATTAACTACAACTGTTCTAACATGACAGAAGCACTTACTTAATACCTATGGTCTTATAGTCTTACTATTTTTAACAATTCCCTGTGTGAAAATATATAATTGATTAGACCTAAGTAATTCACAAATATTCTGATAAGTTTCAAAAGCTATGTATATTTGTTAATATATATTCAGCTCCAAATAGACCTTAAACTAGGACAAAAAAATGTAGGCAGGTAAAAATTACAGTGTTACTTCAGGTTACATACGCTTCAGGTTACATACGCTTCAGGTTACAGACTCTGCTAACCCAGAAATAGTGCTTCAGGTTAAGAACTTTGCTTCAGGATGAGAACAGAAGTCGAGCTCCGGTGGCGCGGCAGCAGCAGGAGGCCCCATTAGCTAAAATGGTGCTTCAGGTTAAGAACAGTTTCAGGTTAAGTACGAACCTCCAGAACGAATTAAGTACTTAACCTGAGGTACCACTGTACTAAGATTTACTGTTCAATTTATTTGGAACTAAGTCCCTTTATGTTTATTAGGACTTTCCTTCAGCATTAAAGACCAGTCCTATGCACAACTACTTTTGTTGCTCTGTTTTATGTTATAGCAGAGTGGTTGTTCTGTAATAGTATAGAATTTGTGTTTGAAACAGTGCTATAAGTTACTTGGAGACCTTTGAGTAATTAACATCAACAGCAATAATGACAGTAGCACCAGTGGTAAGTGTCATTGTGTTTGTGGTACTTACCCAAGAAAGCACTTAATCAACACTTATTATTATAGATATTTAAGTCTAAACTAAATGCAATCTACTCAACTGTCTTCAGAAGCTTGGAAACTGACTGGGGTTTGGAATAGGAGGCAGGTTTATGAGAGATTAAGGAGGCTAGGAACTTACTTGACAGTACTTTCTATATTCTTGCTGTATTGGCATGTGCCTGAAATTATGTGTACACTGGAACCAACACCACAGTTTATTTAAGCAGGGCTGGGGCCAGGTGGCAGGGAGGTAAAATGTGTGCAGACACATGGGAGTGCCAGTACTTCGGCACACGCACCCCCGACCAGACCCAGATCTGTCCAGGTAAACTTCAGCAACACCAGTGTCAGGTGGGTGCTGTCACACCATGCCAGATGTTGCTGATGATGTTATAACTCATGGGATACTATATAAATAAACCACAATTCAATATTAGTGAGACTAATTTGTAGGGCTCCAAGTTCCGATCAGGATGGCCAATAGTTAAGGATGTGGAGAGCTGTAGTCAAAAATATCTGGAGGGCACCAGGTTGGAGAAGAACTGCTGCTTGTGGATCTAAACGGCCCTAAACGGCCTCGGTCCAGTATACCTGAAGGAGCGTGTCCACCCCCATCGTTCAGCCCGGACACTGAGATCCAGCACTGAGGGCCTTCTGGCGGTTCCCACATTGCGAGAAGTGAGGTTACAGGGAACCAGACAGAAGGCCTTCTCGGTAGTGGCGCCCACCCTGTGGAACACCCTCCCTTCAGATGTGAAGGAAATAAGCAGTCATCCTATCTTTAAAAGACACCTGAAGGCAGCCCTGTTTAGGGAAGTTTTTAATATTTAATGCTGTACTGTTTTAAACATTTGATTGGGAGCCGCCCAGTCTGGCTGGGGAGACTCAGCCAATGGGCGGGGTATAAATAATAAATTATTATTATTATTATTATTATTATTATTATTATTATTATTATTATTATTATAGCTGTGCCAGCATTGCTACAAAGCAGCAATGGGCAATGTTAAGTTGCCAAAAATGCCGAAGGACATCATGAGACCTGCTTTTGTCAATACCTGCCCTTTGAATGGTACAGTACATGCCTGGAGGGAGATAACATGCAACTCCTACAGGTCCATTGCTCATTAAAGAAGACCCATTTCTTTTTTTGTACTTCTGCACTAGGGATGGGTTCACTGGCTTGGGATTCCATGCGCAGTACCCGGAAAATGGTTGACACTATGAAGCCTTCTCATTTTACCAGGTTGCATGCCAAGGCACTGAGAGGTTACTGTGCAGAAGCACCCTAAATCATCACATGCCATCAGAGGTAACAGCAAAATAATAGGGCCCTTGCCTCAAATGTTTTAAAGATGTGTTTGGCTTCTCTCACAACAGGTGGCTATCAAATGTATTTGTCTTGCTTGAGCAACTCTCCTTTCAACCCAGGCATCAGGAAAACAAATGATCCTCTACAAGCTTAACAAGGCTAATATCCCCCGATCTTTGCCAGATATTTGCTGAGGTATAGCAGGTGAACAGTGATGTTTTTGCAGCTTCCTTGTTGCCATAACTCAGCCTTGAGTTTTGATTTATAGCCGCTGAGGTCATTCTCTTCAATCTACCATGAAGCTGTCTGTTTCCATATGAATGCATTGGATTAGGTGATGATTTCAGCATTGCTTAGGATATCTTTCAAACAATTTTAAAGTCTTCTTTTTTTTAACCTCAGAAGCACTACTTTGTTACTGGAAGACAACTGAAGACAACTTACCTCCTGATAACTATCCAGTCATCAGTTCTGCATTCCATTCTCTGCACGTAGCACAGCAAAACCTTTTAAAAGAATACCCTGATACAAAACTTTAGCAATAAGATTTCATACTGTCAAAATAAGACCACATTTTGTGATGGTGTAGCAGTGGAGGCCACCATATTTTAGCAAGTCTTAAGACATTTTGATGAGTCACTACAAATATAGTTTCATGTCGAGTGCAGTGTCCTGAGTAACTTTTTCCCAGACAAGCTAAACGATCCTACAGGTGTGTACTGGGGCAGGTGGTCTTTTGGTTGATCTGATCTTAAGTTGTTTATATGGTTTTATATATTGACAGAGAGGGCAGTTTCCTCAGCATAGGTGTAATACATGTGCATACAGGTACTTGCCTCAACAACCTGGCTGTCCATTTGGTACCAGTGGTGTTGTCCAGTAATCACTGATGACTCAGGTGTGAGCCCTCCTTGTTCCCAATTGGAAGGGAACACATAAACATTTTAAAACTGAAAAAGGGACATTGGAATGCAGATCAGTTCTGCATCATCACTTCCTGCCTGTCAGCTCATGCCAGTAGGGCATTAGATAAGGTGATATTACAGCCTTCAGATTTCACTTGCACACACCATTTTAGGATTGTGCTGTTAAAGCTATCAGGCAACTTAAAATAACTATTGCTGTAATTGTACTTATGTAGAATATACACAGAGACTCGGGCAGTGCTGTGGTCTAAACCACAGATATAGGGATTGCTGATCAGAAGGTCGGCGGTTTGAATCCCAGTGACGGGGTGAGCTCCCGTTGCTTGGTCCCTGCTCCTGCCAACCTAGCAGTTCGAAAGCACACCAAAGTGCAAGTAGATAAATAGGTACCGCTCCGGTGGGAAGGTAAACGGTGTTTCTGTGTGCTGCTCTGGTTCACCAGAAGCGGCTTAGTCATGCTGGCCACATGACCCAGAAGCTGTCTGTGGACAAACGCTGGCTCCCTTGGCCTATAGAGAAAGATGAGCGCACAACCCCAGAGTTGCCCACGACTGGACCTAACAATCAGGGGTACCTTTACCTTTACCTAGAATGAGGGTTGGTTCATTGCATATATCAACTGCTCTTTAGCAGTAGCAATATTTGTGAAATATTTAGGCTGCAATCCTATGGGCCCTGGAAGAGTATCCCAGGGGCTAAAGGAGAGAATGAATCTCCCCTTACATGAGTGGAGATGAAGATCCAGGGCTGGAGCAGGAGCCCTACCAGCCATGGCATCCTCCTTGCAGCTGATAAATGACCATGATGATCCCTTCTCCACCTTGGTGCTCTGTTGATGGAGAGGAGGAAAATGAAGTCTTCTAAGTGCATGCCATTGGTCGATTTCCTGTTCCTCCAACATGTCCCCTAAATTGGGGGGGAGGGGAGGGTGAACTACCATAATTATTTTCCTTCCCATTGGGATCATTGAGGAAGACCAATGGGATAGGGGGTAGATCTCTCTCTGGAGAAGGAAAAATGTGTCTCTCACCTTCCTCCCTGCTAGAGTGACTCTGGATTGGATTGTTTTACCCCCAGTATCTTCCATATATGTTACACATTTTCCATACACGTAAAGTATTTCCCTCCACCCTCAGGTTAAACATCATCCTATGTCTTGAAAGCTAGAATAAATATATCCACCTACCTACCCCAATATTGCTTCTATTGCCTCACATCTAATTTGACAGAAGATCTTTTTATAAAGTTAATACACATGGGCCTTAACACTGTGTTCCAAAACCTTGACTCAAACTCTGAAGTGTCTATCATATCTTTGACATTCTTAAAAATCTGGCATTGCGTTATATTTACTTGCTATTCTTAGCTGCAGACTAGGCATAGGTATATTGGCGCAAAGGGCCTTATATGGACGTATATCGTAACCTGTGAAGTTGCTGGGTTTTTGTGTTTTTTTAATGCTACATAGAGCTTGAAGGGGTTCATCCATTTTATTTTTTCATAACTAATTAATGGACAATTTAATGTGCCTGTGTACTCCTTCAGTTATTTGTTAAAGGGTTTTAAAAACTGCTAAATTGTCCTCTTAAGACAACAGGCATCCCACTGTGCTAAATGAATTTGAAGTGGAAGTTTTATAAAGTGGTTGTTGGTTCTTTGGGGCTTCTTGAATTTAAAAGATATCCTTGAGGACTGGAACATAACTTTGTTACTGAAAAAGTCCAAAAAAACACACAACCTGTATGCCTGTAATAAACTTTTGTTATTCAGGAAAATAAAATAAAACGCTTCCAACCTCTGAAAAGAAATTTCTGTGTACTATTTTCACAGGGACAAGTGTGGGAATATTTGGGAAATGAAAGCTTGATTAATGACATTCATCAGTTTTCCAGGAAGGCAAGGATCATGTTTGACATGTTGGAATTCTTTGAGGATATGAATAGCTTGATTGTGGAGAGACATTCATTGATCATTGCAAAACCAGATTAGGAGAAAGGATTTAACAAAATGCTAGAAGTGAGTTAATGTCGTTACAAAAAAGTACCGCATATTATCTTTACAGTAGGAACACAGCATGCAATAAGTTAAATCTCCCTATTTTTCCCCCTATTATTTTTTGTAGGTTCAAAAACAAACTTCTTCTATTACATTCCAGAAGATTAGACCAATCTCAAATGCTTCCCTTTGAGACTTCTGAGTTACGCCAATGCTGGGTCACACAACAGGTTGCAGCTGCACTACTGTGGGTGACCACCCACCATCAATGGTTTGAAATAGCTATTTTCTTCTGCAATCCAGAGCTATTGGAATCGTTGAAAGGAACCTTGCCACTGACTTTCACTGATGCCGCTATAGCAGGCTGCAGTTCATCATCAGATTCTTCTCTGGAGGAAGGCGGTGGCTGGTTTCTCTCTCAGGGCCCATTTAGGGGCTTCACAAATGGCAGCCCTGGGAGTGAGTCCAGGCATAATCCTGAAGGTGATATGCACAGGATACTACAACATTCTGTGGATTTATAGAGCTGATTTATGTGGGATGTGAAACACAGCAGTCAAGTACAACATTCCTAGAATGGACATGCTAGGAGATGTTTTGTACCAGTCAGGAGAAAGCTTCCTGTTTCCTCCTGAGCTGGGACAAGACTTCCTCTGCATGTGAATAGTGTGTGTGGCCTAATCTGGAGATGAGGAGCACACCATCTTCTTTTGCTCCTCTCTTCTCCATATTTTTCCCCCCTCTATGTGTGAGCAGAAGTGACTGCCTGTTTGCAGTCACTTGGGTCTAACTCCCTTATGGGATAGTTCCAGATGTATATATACTTTTGTAACATATATATATATATATATATATATGCTTTCGTAGATTTTCACGGGTACAGGAATGCAGGTTTTGGTGTCCTCGGGTGTCTTCCCGTGTAAAAGTTGGGGTGTCTAGGCGACGTTTCGACGAGGTCTCACTCGTCATCTTCAGGCTGGTGCTTTCGGCTTCTTGTTACTGGAACAGAGCGGGATCTCAATGTTTGAGTTCCTATAAATACTGTAGAGGGGGTGTGGTGTCTAGCCTCCAATGTTCTGGGCAGAGAGGAAGTTCCCAGGCTAGTGTGCCTTTTCTTCTTTTGTTCCTTAATTACTTGAGAGATACCTTGAGTGATTTCTTGAGTGATATCCTGAGTACCACTTAGGTGGGTCATTAGGTGTGGATTAGTTGCTAAAGTCTTTGTGTCTTGACCTCTTGAACTTTGTGAAGAGTTTTCCTGAGAAGATGGCTGTATTGCACTTAGTTGTGCTTTGGCTTGGCTTCGTGTATAGGGGCGAGCTGTGGTTTTGTGGCTTGTGTCAGCCAGATCTGTGTAGGGATTGCAGGGGGGTGCAGCATCCGGAGGTGCCACCATGGATTGGCTACTGGATGGTGTCAGTAATTCATCTGTGGAGAGGGTCTGGGTTTGGGTCTGGTGTGGTTGATTGGTGTTGGCGTTCTGTGTGCCTCTGGATCTGGTGTCAGTTTTTGTGGGGAGGGCTAATTTCCAGATGTCTGGCAAGCGGGATGTGTCGTCACGCTTGTTCATGTTGTGAGGGTGTTTCTCTATCTCGATGGCTTCCATGATTATTCTCTTGTGGTGATGTTCCGTGTTAAAGAGCAATTTGGAATCTGCAAAATTAATTTCGTGTCCTGTTTCTTTCATGTGTTGGAAAAGAGAGGAAGTTTTTTCTTCTTTTTTGACGGCATTCTTGTGTTCTGCGATACGTGCATTTATTCGTCTGTTTGTTTGTCCAATGTACGTGGCTGGGCAGACTTTGCAGGGTATTTCATAGATCCCTTGGTTTTCCAACTGGATTTTATCCTTGGGGTTTCTGAGGATATTGGCTATTTTTTGGTTGGTGCAAAAGGCTGTTTTGATATTGTGTTTATGGAGGATTTTGCTAATTTTATCTGTAGTGCCCTTGATATAAGGAAGGAGGGCCATGCCATTGTTTTCTTCTGTGTCTTGGTTTTTGGGGGGTGTTTCCTTTTGGATTAGCTTCGTAATCCTGTTTTGCTGGTATCCATTGGCAATTAACACATTTGAGAGATTCTGTAACTCAGTTGTCAAGTGGTCTTTGTCAGCCAGGCGTTTGGTTCTGGAGATGAGAGTTTTGGCTACGGAGTTTATTTGTGCAGGGTGGTGGTGTGATTGTGCATGTAAGTAGCGGTTGGTGTGTGTTTTTTTCTGGTAGATAGTGTGTCCTAGGGAGCCATCAGGTTTTTTGTAGATTAGGACGTCAAGGAAGGGAAGTTGGTTGTTGGCTTCTATTTCCATAGTGAATTGTATTTTGGGGTGTAAGTTGTTGAGATGTGTGAGGAAGCTATCCAGTTTTTCCTTCCCGTGTGGCCAAATTACAAAGGTGTCGTCAACATATCTGAGCCAAAGTTTGGGTTTGTGTTCTGACTTGTCTAAAGCATTGGTTTCAAAGTGTTCCATGTACAGGTTTGCGATGACCGGTGAGAGGGGTGATCCCATAGGTGCTCCTTCTATCTGTTTGTATCTTTGTCCATTGTGGATGAAGTACGTGTTGGTTAGGCAGTGGTTGGTCAGGTCCAAGATGTATTCGGGGGGATTGTATTTGTTTTGAATAGCTGTCAAGGCTTCATTAATGGGCACTTGTGTGAAGAGAGATACAACATCATACTGACACCATCCAGTAGCCAATCCATGGTGGCACCTCCGGATGCTGCACCCCCCTGCAATCCCTACACAGATCTGGCTGACACAAGCCACAAAACCACAGCTCGCCCCTATACACGAAGCCAAGCCAAAGCACAACTAAGTGCAATACAGCCATCTTCTCAGGAAAACTCTTCACAAAGTTCAAGAGGTCAAGACACAAAGACTTTAGCAACTAATCCACACCTAATGACCCACCTAAGTGGTACTCAGGATATCACTCAAGAAATCACTCAAGGTATCTCTCAAGTAATTAAGGAACAAAAGAAGAAAAGGCACACTAGCCTGGGAACTTCCTCTCTGCCCAGAACATTGGAGGCTAGACACCACACCCCCTCTACAGTATTTATAGGAACTCAAACATTGAGATCCCGCTCTGTTCCAGTAACAAGAAGCCGAAAGCACCAGCCTGAAGATGACGAGTGAGACCTCGTCGAAACGTCGCCTAGACACCCCAACTTTTACACGGGAAGACACCCGAGGACACCAAAACCTGCATATATATATATATATATATATATATATATATATATATATTTGTAATCTTCAGGGATCTAACTGTGAACTGAATGAATGTGAGTAAACTACTTTTATATTCACTTTACTAAGATTGTCGTGTATATTATTTTTAAGAGGGACAAGAAGGGATCTTGCCAGGAATCTTATGCAGAAAGGTTCAGATGAACCTGCAACAAGCAAACTGCTGTGCATTTAAAGGAGAACGTTTAAACTCTGCTATGACATAGAACTTGCTAATGCAAGTTAGGAAAGATATCATTAAACAATATATCCTCTCCTGCCTCACTGAACATTCCCACACTTTATATCAAATCAGCCCATACATCCATCAAGCCCATTGCAGTATATTCTAACTGGGACCAGTTCTCCAAATACTCAGAAAGATTTCCTAGTTGTACTACTTTATATTATTTAACCTAAGACTCAATGTATTGAATTCAAGGCTTTATACATACAAAGCATGTCCCCCATTGCTACGAATCATTTAACAAAGAGTAAATATTCTGGCATATCAATTATCTATAGCCTTCTCTTCACCTGGGTAGTGGGTAGCTTTCTGGAATGGCATCTGAGTGATGTTTTTAAAAATTATATTCTTACTTTGTTTCTCCAAGGAGCTTGAGGTAAAATACATGCACCACCCCTAATTCATAGTCATAAAAACTCTGTGAGATAGATTAGGCTGAGAGGCAGTAGCTGGTCAAAGTTTACCCAGTGAGAGCTGTTTATGAATTCGTCAGGATTTGAACCTGGGTCTCTCCACTTCTGGATAACAACCACTTCATCACACTGTATATCATGGTTAGGATTTAATATTTGGTTCTCTGAACACTTTCATTATTGAAGAGGGGCACTGGAAATGTATTTCTGTTCCAAAGAAACAGGGAACAAATTGCATTTTGCAACTTCTTAATGAAGTATTGAGCGGTGCAGAGTGGGTACAATGACTTTCACATCTGAAGAAGGTCTCTCCTTTTCACAAGCTGAAACATCTGTGAGCAACCACCACCAGAACAGCAACAACAAAGTAAGACACAGGAAATGAAAAACAATTACATGGTATTAGAATAATTCAATTCCACTCAAGGGGGAAATAGAGATATGGGATAAATTACCAGGATTGGCCACCGGTGCATACAATATTGCATTCAAAGCGGTAAGAAACAGGTTTCACGGAGTTAGAAAAACAGAAGAAAAAAACCAACCCCTGCCTGGTGTGTAAATAAGGGACTTTCTTTTAAAACATTATAATCACATATTTTATGAGCCCAGGGAGAGGTTAATTAAGGCCAATGGAAACAAAAGTCAAGTGAGAAGGATTAGGGCTGCCACTATTCCCTCCCATACTCTTCTGAAAATTGGTGAGGAAATGGTGACAAAAAGGAGAGCAGTAGGTGGGTAAGATGAGAGGATGGGAAAGGCAAAAACCTGTTGTTTCACTAGAATCCTCAAGTTCTTCCTTCTTGCTAAGCCACTTTTCATTGTAATCAAAGCAAGGCAGCATGGACTGAATGTTGCTTGGAAAAAAAATACATACCTTTGTATGTCTGCCTTAATACTGCTAGTCCCAAGTATTTGAGCTGGTAATATATTATGACTGTATGATTATGCTTCTGATATATAATATGTAAACTTCAGTGTTGAACTCTCCGTGAAGAGCTCTCAATAGATTAAGAGCTCCCAATACAGGTGCTCTTGGCACTCTCATTACAAACCTCTGCACCAGTATTGAGAGCCTCAGTACAGTGTTAGGAGTAGGTTTGGCTTCAGTTGTCAAAACATCAGAAACTGTAATCAGCAACAATTTCTGGACATGATCAGAAAACAATACTTTCTTTAGTCCCTTGTGTTTATTAATGGTTTATTGATCCTTTTCACAGGGCAAACAAGACCTCTAGCAACATTAAAACTTGTTTTTATTATTGCTTGTAAGCCGCCCTGAGCCCTGCCTTGGCTGGGGAGGGCAGGGTATAAATAAAAATTATTATTATTATTACTCCTCTAAGCAGTCCCTCCACAGCTCCTCATCCACCCAGACATAACCCACCATTAGTCCTTTTGGTCATTTGGATGTGTTATGACACATAACATTGTTGCCTTGTATGAATGTCACACTTGCAAGATGTTTGGTACAAAAATATGGCGATATTCTGAAATCGCATAACAACAGAGAGCCTACAGCTGAGTTTATATCATTGGATTTGTAATTTGGGAAGGAGATTATGAATTATAGTAGGGTCAGTTTGCCCATAACTAGACCGAGCAGCCATTTGTAATATTTCTATTCAGTTCCACCGTGTCAATGTGAAATTTCAGTGATAAGAATTTGAACAAGAATTTGGACCCACCTCAGTTTCTGTCGCCCTTATCTGGGCTGTTTTCAAGAGTGGCTTGAGGGAACATGCTACACACACACTGAAACTAAGCTCTGTATACTGCCTGAAGGGTGGATCACCTGAAATCAGAGGTGAGGTCCAGGAGCATAACAAATAAGGCTGGCTGTATCTAGTGCATCTAGAAGAATTGGTATATAAATAGACTACCTCCTTACATATTCCAATTGATGGGTATTTTAGTTGCATCTTATAGAAGCCAAACATTATTTGGCTATGGGGAACTCTTGGTAACTTTTAAATAGATTCTTTAACTAAAGCTATTGCATTTTGCCTGTAGAATCTAGCACACAGAGGCTCAATTAATGTCTCTTCATAGAACCGAACTGCTGGTATAATACAAAGCATAATTATAAAAACTATTTATTTAATGCATTTTCCCACTTCTGGTTCAGCCTAGTATGTTGCAGTTTTTCCCAAACTACAGTACTGAAGTCTCTTCCTTGTCATTGGTTTCCTTGACTGAGCCGAGAGAGAGAGAGAGAGAGAGAGAGAGGGAGAGGGAGAGGGAGAGGGAGAGGGAGAGAGAATTTGTTATCATATCCTGGATAGCCAAACATAAAACCAACTAATTCTCAACAACCCATTAAATAAATTTTGAAGGGAAGCCTCACTTACACCTATTTTCATGTGTCAAGAAAAATGTTTATACAGCTTAAGGTGCTCATTTCTACGGTAAATTATTATTTACCCTAAAGTTCCTAAAGTATGCTCAGTAATTAGAGCTACTACCCTGTTAAATACATCTTGGTTGATTAAACAATTAAGTCTGCACTCCTAAGCATGTTTACCAGGGTGTAAGTTCTGTTTAGCTCAAAGGGGATTCCTTCAGGGTAGGCATGTTTACAGTTGGTCTCCAAACTTGCACATAAGTACAACAAACAATGCATACATCTTTTGCTTTAAGATAATGAACATATTTACTGTAGCAGCCAAAAAAGGAGGCAAGACCTCAAATCAGTGCAGAAATAACTAGGAAATCTTAATGTTGTTGTTGTTGTTTAGTCCTGTCCGACTCTTGTGACCCCATGGACCAGAGCACGCCAGGCACTCCTGTCTTCCACTGCCTCCCGCAGTTTAGTCAAACTCACGCTGGTAGCTTCGAGAACACTATCCAACCATCTCATCCTCTGCCGTCCTCTTCTTCTTGTGCCCTCCATCTTTCCCAACATCAGGGCATTTTCCAGGGAGTCTTCTCTTCTCATGAGGTGGCCAAAGTATTGGAGCCTCAGCTTCAGGATCTGTCCTTCCAGTGAGCACTAAGGGCTGATTTCCTTAAGAATGGATAGGTTTGGTCTTCTTGCTGTCCATGGGACTCTCAAGAGTCTCCTCCAGCACCATAATTCAAAAGCATCAATTCTTTGGCGATCAGGCTTCTTTATGGTCCAGCTCTCACTTCCATACATCACTACTGGGAAAGCCATAGCTTTAACTATACGGGCCTTTGTTGGCAAGGTGATGTCTCTGCTTTTTAAGATGCTGTCTAGGTTTGTCATTGCTTTTCTCCCAAGAAGCAGGCGTCTTTTAATTTCATGGCTGTTGTCACCATCTGCAGTGATCATGGAGCCCAAGAAAGTAAGAGGAACCGGCAAGCCACTCCAGTATCCCTGCCAAGAAAAGTCCATGGACAAAGACAACAAGAAATCTTAATAGAATGTATAAAATGGCCAGCACATTTTGATTTACACTTGCTTCAGGGTGTTGAACTAATGACCCTAGGGGTTCCTTCCAGCTCTACTGTTCTATGATTCTTTGAAAATAATACTTGCTGAGGACTTCGAGAGGGCATCAAGTCATATTATTTTGGCCCTTTAAAAGTTGTAAAGTAAAAAAGAAAGCACTCAGCATTTTATCCCTTCCACTGAAGTGTTCTACATAAGGAAGAGTTTGGATTTGATATCCCGCTTTATCACTACCCGAAGGAGTCTCAAAGCAGCTAACATTCTCCTTTCCCTTCCTCCCCCACAACAAACACTCTGTGAGGTAAGTGGGGCTGAGAGACTTCAGAGAAGTGTGACTGGCCCAAGGTCACCCAGCAGCTGCATGTGGAGGAGGAGAGACGCGAACCTGGTTCCTCAGTTTACGAGTCTATCGTTCTTAACCACTACACCGCACTGGCTCTCACTGGAAGCAAGGAAAGCTTACTGGTTCAGGCCAACAGCCCACGTAGCCCAGCATCCTGTTCTGACATTCCCAACCAAATGCCTATGGGAAGTCCAAAAGCAGGTCTAGAGTGCCACAGCATTCTCCCCACTTGCGATCGCCAGCAATGGGCATTCAGAAGCATACCGCCCTAGCAGTGAATGTAGAGCATAACCATTGTGGCTTGTAGCTATTTATAGCCTTAGGTAAAGGTAAAGGTAAAGGGACCTCTGACAATTAGGTCCAGTCATGGCCGACTCTGGGGTTGCGGTGCTCATCTCGCTTTATTGGCCGAGGGAGCCGGCGTACAGCTTCCGGGTCATGTGGCCAGCAGGACTAAGCCGCTTCTGGCGAACCAGAGCAGCGCACGGAAACGCCGTTTACCTTCCCGCTGGAGCAGTACCTATTTATCTACTTGTACTTTGACGTGCTTTCGAACTGCTAGGTTGGCAGGAGCAGGGACCGAGCAACGGGAGCTCACCCCGATGCAGGGATTCGAACCACCAACCTTCTGATCGGCAAGTCCTAGGCTCTGTGGTTTAACCCACAGTGCCACCCGCATCCCTTATTTATAGCCTTATCTTCCATTAATTTGTCTAATTCTCTTAAAACCATCTATTTTGGTTATAATTGCTTCTTCATATGGGAATGAATTCCACAGTTTAACTGGATGGTGTGCAGAAATGCTTGATTTTTACTTACATGTTTTATCCCTGGTTTGAAGCCTTCTTATTTTCTCACTTATGTTCTGCTTCTCTCTTGCTTGGTCATCTTAGAAAAGACTTGCCCTCCTGTGCATGAGAGGAGAAGTTTAATTAATCAATTCCTCAATAAACTGTGCTGTACAAGATTTCTCCACCCAATTTTGGGCAATTTCCTCTTTGCACGGCAGCTCCCTCAGACACAAGACAACACTGTTTGGAAAGGGTGCAAGGAGCTCCAAGAGGAAGGGAAAGATTGGTTATACACACTGCTTTCTACTTGCTCAGCCATTGGATGCAAGCCATAGAGAATAGCTTGTGAAGCCATTTGAGCTCAATTGTGCAGACCAAAGGTCCAAACATCCAGCCCTGCATAGCATTGCCTACTGTGGCCAACGAAATGCATCTCTAAAGCACACAAACAAGACTGTAAGGCTATGTACTTCCCTTGTCATTGTCCCCAGAATGTGGTAGCCTGACTAGCCCTGGCCATTATATAGAATGAGGGAGCTGTCTCAGGTGAAAGATGCTGGATGGTTGGGGCTGCTGGCAAGGTGTTAGAGGATGATGGTAATAATGATGATGATGATCATCATCATAATACTTTTGTTTTTTATACCCTGCCCATCCAGCTGGATTTCCCCAGCTTACAGCTCATAAAAAATTGGAAAACATTAGACATTAAAAACTTCCTGATACACGGTTGCCATCAGATGTCTTCTAAAAGTCAGATAGTTGTTTATTTCGGACTTCCGGAGGCGGCGCGAAACAGCAATGGCGGTCCTCTTCGCGCTGTGAAGAGGGGCTCCGCGAAAAAGGGTCGTCCGCTGCGGCAAAGCGGAGACCCATCAAGAAAAACCGCAGGCAGAGCGAGCCTGCGGCCGTGGGACTCGGCGGGCGCCTTGAGCCCCCCCAGAAGCGGAGAAGGAGCCTCGTAAGAGGCTCCGGAACGTGAAAGGGGGAGCGGCGCTGTGAGTTCATCGCTCTTTTCGTGGAAGCAAAGCCGCGCTGCTGCTGCTGATGAGCGCTGACCTTTCTTCTTGAAAATATCGGAATTGGAGCAACATACCCGTGAGTAAGGGGTTTAAATTCTTAATCTAAATTGAAGAAATTCGGCTGAAAACGGGAGGCGAGTAACAGGAAGTCCGCCTCCCGACTCTGCTAATTAGATCAAAGCAAGGGCTCTGAAGCGAGCTGAAGTGTTTAAAAGGGATTGTAAAACTGGAAGAAAGAGTGCATTGATAGACTTTGCATTTTGAGGATAAAAGGGAAAGAATTGTGAAACTTATGGACTTTTGTTTTCTGGAACTGTCCCCCTATCTTTGAGCTAAACGGAGTTGAAAGGGATAACCCCGTCATCGGACTGCCAGTGTATAGAAGAGAACTGTCAAACTGCTGTCAAATTGACGACATTGTTGCAGAAATTTAAACTGTTGCATAGACTGAGACATTAATGTTTAACATTGTTGCTGGGACCTCTCTTGACACCTTGTGGCTGGATTCTAAGAGACTGGAAGCTTTGGAAACCTTCCTTTTGTGTTTGGGAACTACAAAAATTTAACATGGGGAATATAGGAACTTCAATGGCGGAAAAGAGTTCCTTTCTTCTTTGAAACTTTGAAATACTCCCCCTATAGGACTGTGGAAGTATAGTGGCCTGGGAATTGAACTTTATTGAAATTCTTTGTGGTTTAATTTGTTTATACTTTGGACTTGTCTTTCCCATGGGACAAAAGATCATTTGACCTTGAACAGAGGCAGGTGTGGAATGAGCGGCTCAGGGAGAACAAGAGCAGCTAAAGCCAAAGATAAAGAAAAAGAGAAAAAATCTGGGCAACTCATGCAAACAACTTTAACTCATCACCGCAGATCATCCGTCCCAACTGTGCTGACAGCACAGGAGGTGGAATTTGTACAGCCTGCTGCAGAAGATATGGCAACTGGAGGATCTGAAACAGTTTTGAAACAAATTTTGGAACAACTGGCAGTTTTAAATCAAAAAGTGGACAATCAAACATCAAAAATTGACCAAGCTACATCCTCTATTGGCAAATTAACTGAACAGGTTTCGCAGCACACCCAGGCAATTGAGAAACTGCAAGGAGCTACGGCAGAAAACTACAAATTAGCTGTGGAAGCCAACCAAAAAGCAGAACAGGCGAATATAAAGGTTGATGAAGTTAAAGGGGAAGTAAGGCCTCTGAAAAGACAGGTAGGGGAACAACAAGCCTACCTGTCATTGGTTGAACTGAAAAGTAAAGAAAACAATCTCAGGATAAGGGCTATCCCGGAACTGGAGAAAGACAATTTAGAGGGATTTCTGACACTTTTGTTCTCCAAATTCTGGGGAATTGAGGAAGAAAAGGATTTTAAAATTGTGACAGCCTTTAGACTGGGAAAATCTGTAAAGAAAGACAAGTCCAGAGACTGCTTAGTTGTTCTGAGATCAAGAGAAGAGAGGGATAAGATATTAGGCCTACATTTCAAGAAATCTTTGGAGATAGAAGGCAAAAGGGCCGAAATTTACAGAGATATACCCAAATATCTCTTGGAACTTAGGACTACCTATATAGACCTGACTAAATTGTTGAGACACAACGGAATTCCTTATAGGTGGGAGTTTCCACAAGGACTTTCATTTACTTACAAAGGAAGGAAAATAAAAATTAAATCACCTGAAGACCAGCAGAAGTTCCTACACGACCACGAGGAGGACCTGCAAAAAGGAGCTGCAGCTTCTTGGCCTCCACCACCACCGGGACCACCTTCAAGAGTCATACCACCTGGATCTGGACCAGCACTACCTCCTCCGGGATCGGAGGGAAGCTTAGACACCCCATTGTAAAACCCGTCAATTGATTCAGGATGTCTCTGCAGCTTCTCAGTTGGAACATAAATGGCGGAAATTCCCCGGAAAAAAGAAGGAAAGTTTTTCACATTTTGAAAAAGGAACAATTGGACGTTATCTGCCTACAAGAAACACATGTGACAAGGCTCCACAGAAAAGTGCTAATTAATAAAAGACTAGGCCAAGAATTTATTTCTTCGGACAAAGTTAAGAAAAGAGGAGTGGTGATATATGCAAAGGAGAGCCTGTCACCGAAATTCTTATTTAAAGATGAACATGGCCGAATTTTGGCGATTGAAATACAGACACAAGGAGAAAAATTTTTGATATTAGGAATATATGCTCCAAATGAGGGAAAATCGGAATTTTTCAGGAAGCTGCATGAGACTATGCTGGATTACTTGGACTATAATAACATCATTATGTTGGGTGATATGAATGGGGTTGTGTCTGTAAACATGGATAAGTCACAAAGTGCCAACATATCGAAAGATGGCAGACTACCTAAAACCTTTTTTGAAATGACTGACAATATGGACTTAGTCGACATATGGAGGGTTAAGAACCCTCTAGGGAAAGAAGGGACTTTCTTTTCTGAAGCTCATCTGACATGGACACGAATCGACCAAATATGGACAACTAGAGGACTGGCACCTAAGACTAGAAAAGTGGAAATCTGCCCAAAAACCTGCTCCGACCATAATGCTTTGAAAGTGGAATTGAGACTAAATACAACCGGATCCTTCAGATGGAAAATGAATGACACTATATTAAGAGATCAGGAGATTGTTAAGAAGGCCCAAAAAACTTTAAAGGACTATTTTGAGATAAATTTGAATACCACCGTGGAAAAAAGAACAATCTGGGACGCAAGTAAGGCAGTTATGAGAGGGTTTCTAATACAACAAAACACGATTAAGAAAAGGCTCTGGAATGAAAAGAAGGAGAAGATATTGGAGAAAATAAGAGAAGGAGAGAAAAAATTAAGATCTAGGCCTAAGTCGAAGGATGTGCTAAGAGAAGTGAAATTTTTCCAGGCGCAATATTCAAAATTGATAAATCAAGAGGTGGAATGGAAAATTAAACAAATGAAACAAAGATCCTTCGAATCGGCGAATAAGTGTGGGAAACTGCTAGCCTGGCAGTTGAAAAAGAGACAAAAGCTTAACACAGTTACAAATCTAGAGATTGAAGGGAGAATGGTTCAGAAACCCGAGGAAATTAGAAAGTGTTTCCAGAGATACTTCAAAGAACTCTACTCACAAGGGCCGCAAAAAGCTTCCGAGGTGGATCAATTTCTTAAAACTAATGGATTACAAAAAATACCCCTGGAAATGAGAACAAACCTGAATTGTAACATCACACAGCAAGAAATTGAAAGTGCCATTCAGAATCTTCAATTGGGCAAGTCTCCAGGCCCTGATGGTCTAACCTCCAAATATTATAAAGTTTTAAAGGACTATTTGATACAACCCTTGATGGAGGTTTGTAACCAGATTATGGAGGGAAGGAAGGCACCGGAAACATGGAAAGAAGCTTTCATCACATTGATACCTAAACTAGAAACTGAAAAGACTCAACTTAAGAATTACCGCCCCATCTCACTCCTAAATGTGGATTACAAAATTTTTGCAGATATTCTGGCAAGTAGTCTTAAAAAAGTATTAAATGAAGTGATCCATAAGGACCAGGCTGGCTTTCTCCCTGGTAGGCATTTGTTTGATAACACAAGAAACATTATTGACATTTTGGAACTTCTACAAACAAATCTTAATACTAGAGCGGCCTTAATTTTTATTGATGCAGAGAAGGCCTTTGATAATATTTCTTGGATGTTCATGAAGAAAAATTTGGAAGGGATGGGAGTGGGGCGGGGGTTTGAAAATGGTATAGAAGCAATCTATACAGAACAAAAAGCTAAATTGATAGTAAACAATGTGGTGACAGAGGAGTTTAAAATTGAAAAAGGGACACGTCAGGGGTGCCCCCTATCCCCCCTATTGTTCATCTCAGTTCTGGAGGTGTTGCTAAACATGATTAGAAAGGACCGGTTGGTTCAAGGAATTGAGGTCGGAGTGAAACAATATAAATTGAAAGCATTTGCAGATGACTTGGTATTAACATTACAGGAACCAGTCTCCAGTACTAAAAGAGTGTTAGAATTAATTTCTGACTTTGGTCGGGTGGCGGGGTTTAAGTTAAATAAGCAAAAAACCAAGGTTTTAGCAAAAAATTTGACAGTTACAGAAACAGATGAGTTCTCTAAAGAAACGGAGTTGAATGTGGTTAAAAAAGTAAAATACCTAGGGGTGTACCTGACCTCCAAAAATTTGAATTTGTTTAAAGATAACTATGAGAAATGTTGGTCAGAAATCAAAAGAGATTTGGAAACATGTTCAAGATTGAAACTTTCCTTGTTAGGCCGAATAGCTGCTGTAAAGATGAATGTATTGCCGAAAATGTTATTTTTGTTTCAGGCCCTACAGATCGTGGACAAGGTGGAATGTTTTGGAAAGTGGCAGAAGGATATTTCTAAGTTTGTTTGGCAGGGCAAAAAGCCCCGAATAAAGTTTAAAATATTAACTGATGCGAAAGAAAGAGGGGGATTTGCCCTGCCAGACTTGAGGTTATATTATGAATCTGCAGCCTTCTGCTGGTTGAAAGATTGGATTCTATTGGAGAACACTGACGTCCTAGATCTGGAAGGGTTTGACAATGCTTTTGGGTGGCATGCATATTTGTGGTATGACAAGGTTAAAGTGCACAAATTGTTTAAAAATCATATTGTCAGAAGAGCAATTTTGATGGTCTGGACAAAATATAAAGACTTATTGGAGAGTAAGACTCCGAGGTGGCTCTCACCGGTGGAGGCCAAGGCACGTAAGAGACTTAACATGGAGGCCCATTGGCCTAAATACTGGGAAATAATTGAAAAAATTGGAGACAATTGGAGGTTGCTGAGCTTGGAAAAACTGAAAACTAAGGTGCGAGACTGGCTGCACTATGCGCAAATTCAGGAGGTCTTTAAAATAGATAAAAAGGTTGGATTCCAGGTGGAAAAATCGAAACTAGAGACTGAATTGTTAGAGCCAAAAAGTAAACCACTTTCGAGAATGTATAACTTGCTGCTTAAGTGGAATACACAGGATGAGACAGTCAAATCCGCCATGATAAAATGGGCGCAGGACGTGGGGCACAACATTATGTTTGTAGACTGGGAAAGGTTATGGAACACCGGTTTGAAATTTACGGCATGTACTGCCTTGAAGGAAAATATTATGAAAATGGTATACCGGTGGTACATGACCCCAGTCAAGCTAGCTAAGATATACCATCTGTCTGACAATAAATGTTGGAAATGTGGAGAGGCGGAAGGGACATTCTTTCATCTCTGGTGGACCTGCCCGAAAGTGAAGGCCTTCTGGGAAATGATCCATAATGAACTAAAAAAGGTACTGAGATTTACCTTACCTAAGAAACCAGAGGCCTTCCTTCTGGGCATGGTAGACCAGAGAGTGCTTAAGAAGGACAGAACCTTTTTCATGTACGCTACCACAGCAGCAAGGATCCTGATTGCAAAATATTGGAAGACACAAGATTTACCCACGCTGGAGGAATGGCAATCACAGTTGATGGACTATATGGAATTGGCTGAAATGACTGGCAGAATCCGAGACTTGGGAGAAGAAACAATTGAGGAGGACTGGAAAAAGTTTAAGGACTATTTGAAAAAACACTATAAGCTGTATGAATGTTAAAAAAATGCACCTTTCAGGAAACTCTAGCTTCAGCAAATGTAAGTTAATGAAATGAAAATTAAGACACAAGAATTTAGAGGTAAAATAATGAAATAACTTTATTGTGTTTAATACAAAGCATACAAGAATTGGGTTATAGTAAAATTGAAATCAGGGAACATGATAAAATGGAAGATACAATAAGTTTTGAAATAAGTTAACAAATTGCTGATGTTTTATATGACAGAGAACGCAGGGTTTGGAGGATGTGGGGAAGTCCTTTAGACTAGATGGAAAAAGAACATGGAAATTTGTTATTCTTCTATTCTATTTTCTTATAACTATCCTTTATTCTTTTTTCTGTATTTCTTAAAATTAATAAAAAATATTTTTTTTTAAAAAAAAAGATAGTTGTTTATTTCCTTGACATCTGATGGAAGGGCATTCCACAGAGTAGGCACCACTACTGAGAAGGCCCTCTGCCTAGTTCCCTGTAACCTCACTTCTCACAATGAGGGAACTGTCAGAAGGTCTCAGAGCTGCACCTCAGTGTCCAGGCTGAACGATGGGGGTGAAGATGCTCCTTCAGGTATACTGGGCTGAGGCCATTTAGGGCTTTAAAGGTCAACAACAACACTTTGAATTGTGCTCGGAAACATGCTGGGAGCCAATGTAGGTCTTTCAGGACCAGTGTTATGTGGTCTCGGCGGCCACTCCCAGTCACCAGTCTAGCTGCCACATTCTGGATTAGTTGTAGTTTCCGGGTCACCTTCAAAGGTAGCCCCACATAGGGCATATTGCAGTAGTCCCAGCGGGAGATAAAGCATGCACCACTCTGGTGAGACAGTCGGTGGGCAGGTAGGGTCTCAGCCTGCATACCAGATGGAGCTGGTAGACAGCTGCCCTGAACACAGAATTGACCTGTGTTCTCCATGGATAGCTTTGAATCCAAAATGACTCCCAGGCTACACACCTGGTCCTTCAGGGGCACAGTTACCCCATTCAGGACCAGGGAGTCCTCCTGCCCCTGGTCCACCCAAAACAGTACAGTGGTACCTGAAGCTACAAACGCCTCAGGTTACAAACACTTCAGGTTGCAAACTCTGTTATCTTGGAAGAGTTAACTCGAGCTGAGGATGAGAACGGAAATTGTGTGCCGGCGGTGCAGCGGCAGCAAGAGGCCCCATTAGCGAAAGCACGCCTCTCGTTAAGAACAGTTCCAGGTTAAGAACGGACCTCCGGAACAAATTAAGTTCATAACTAGAGGTACCACTGTACTTCTGTCTTGTCAGGATTCAACCGCAATCTGTTAGCCACCATCCATCCTTCAACTGCCTCCAGACAGTCACACAGAGTGAGTCCTAGTTGGCCTGGCTGGTGCCCGCTAACCTAGTCTGCTGAACCCAGCTGCAGTGGAATACAGTGTTCCATGGCCAGTGCTGAAGGGTAATTCAATAGCCAGTTCAATGTGGAATTGAGGGACATTCTTGTCCTTCAGCCCAGGAAACAAAATGTTTTGGTAGGCATAGGCATCCTAAACAGATGCCTATGAGGTTGTCTCTAAACCAACTGTCATGCCTAATAGCTACTGATAAACATATCTCTGTTAATTTTGCCACATGAAGAATTCTGCATGAATTGAGTGGGGGGAATAGCACAAAAGCTACTGGGTGGGGGACAGTGGCTGGCCGATTGCCTGTATGATTAACTTAAGCAAGCATTTCTCAGAATTGCAGGACATTCTAACATGATGTTCTCACAACTGGTAAATGACTTCATCTGATACAAATTAAACTGAAAGGCATACTTAGAAAGCCCAGTCAGCTTAAATTATACGATTGTCGGATACAGATAATGAAGTGCAGGTTTCCTTCCCATGATGTACGCTATAGGCAATGAGCATGGAAAAAGAAAGAGAGGCATCTTTGATTACAATGCACAGCTACTGTTAAACCATAACCTGACTACCTGGGATTCATTTCCAACAATAGCTGCCTGGCTGTTTCAAACTTTCTACTTTGCCCTGATGCTATTAAAAAACATTCTGGGGCCAGCTGCCAATAGCAATGAAATGGGACTAATTGTATCTTTATCTCATGCATAATTAATTTAAAAATATTGAGCTTCTAATTCTGCTCCCAGTGGAGCCAGTTGGTGCATTGCCATTCAAGGGAAACTGACTCATGCTCTCAACGTTTCAATTATATCTTCCTAAGCCTTCAGTTCAGAAAGGAATGGAAAGCTTCTTGTATTGTTGTTTGGCCAAGTCAAAGTAGTGTTACATTTTCAAGCACATGCAGTGCTTTTTTTGTCCACAGGCCTGCATAACTGCTTGCATCTACTGTAGAAATTTTACTTATCCAAGCCTTTGCTGCAGAGTTTACCTCCAATGCCTGGGTTGACTGGAGTGGGGGGTGGCAAACTACTTGTGAGATTAACTGCATGATGGCCAGGTCCACTGGCTTTGTTGTTTTTCATTTGGTTAATAGCTATACACAACTCTCCCAGATTTGGAGAACTCTAATTTGTTTATGTGGAATTTGTGAGAGGACCTCAGCAGCTACAGTAGGATCATCACCCTGATCCTACACTTTGTCAAAGGGAAAATCCCCACAGGAATAGAAATCAAATATCGAACAGATGAAAAGCTCTTTAATCTGAGTAGGCTGAAAGCAAAGGGTAAGGTTACCATAACTTCTGCCATAGAGCTTCATTATGCTGATGACAACATAGTGTGTGCATAGTCAGAGGATGACCTCCAAACCATCCTAAATACCTTCACAGAAACTTAAAAAAAGCTTGGTCAATCGCTCAGCATCCAAAAAACCCAAGTGCTGCACCAACAAGCATGAAACAACCCCTCTGCAGTGCCACAAATCCAACTTAATGGTGTAATGTTGGAAAGTGTTGATCACTTCTCCTACCTTGGTAGTTATCTTCCCATAAGGGCCAGCATTGATGCTGAAATCCAGCATTGCCTGAGCTCTGCAAGTGCAGCTTTCTCCTGATTAAACTGCAGTATTTGAGGACTTGGACATTCACAGGGAAACCAAAATGCTTGTTTAGAAAGCTGTTATACTACCAGCCATACTGTATGCTTGTGAAACATGGACAACTTATAAATGCCATCTCCAACTTTTCAAAAGATTCTATCAACGATATCTCTAAAACTTTTTACACATCACTTGGGAAGACAGGTGAACTAATGCCAGTGTACTGGAAGAAGCAAAGATCATCAGTGTTGAAGCAATGATTCTTCAACATCAACTTCGTTGGACTGGTCATGTTGTGCCTGATTATCGTCTTCCAAAGCAACTACTCTATCCCAAACTTAAAAATGGAAAGTGTAATGCTGGTGGACAACAAAAGAGGTTTAAAGACTCTCTCAAGGCAAATCTTTTTTTAAAATGTAGTAGGAACACCAACAACTGGGAAACACTGGCCTGTGAGCACTCCAATCGGAGAACAGCCTTTACCAAAGGTGTCATGGACTGTGAAGACGGTCGAACTCAGGATGAAAGGGAGAAACGTGCTAAGAGGAAGGCACATTTTGCAAACCCTCACCGTGATCAACTCCTACACAGAAACCTATGTCCCCACTGTGGGAGGATGTGTGGATCCAAAATCGGCCTCCACAATCACTTATGGACCCACTGTTCATGGAAGACAATCTTACTCGGTCACGAGTGATCACCAAAGGTGAAGAAGAAAGTCCAAGTAAAGAATATTAGTGTTATTTGATTATCAAGAATAGTTCCAGATTTGCCAGGCTCGTGGTGAGAGTTGTCTTAGAAATGATGCTCCATTGTATATGTAATAAATCAAATCATATTAAAAGTGTCAAAATATGTCTAATTTTCTCTGGTATTGCTATATTCCAAAGTGAGTAGTACCAAGCATCCAGTGTAAGATTTCAGAACTGGGAGCTAATTGAGACCTGGGAGATTCAATAATAATGGAAATCAGCAAGAAAACTCAACAATTTCCAACATGGATAGATTGCTTTTTTCTCTGGCGCTAGTGCCCTAGATCGTGAGTTGGACACCTGAACTTATTGAGAATAAAAATACAGACCTGCAGTCACTTTCCAAGGCCAAGCTAAAGACTACCATTTGCTTTTCACAGGGAAGGTGGTGGGGGAGGGAGGGAGGGAGAGAGAACATAGGGGCTACAGTTCTTAAACCAAAACATTTTATTGCCATACTGAGCTGTGAAAGTGTAGAGAAACATAAACCTTGGGTATCTGTCAATGCTGGATAATATATACTAAGCATCTGCCCAGGATAACATTTCACAGTGTGTTTGGGGTTTCATCCCATGTGTCCATTTGTCATTATTGTCCATTTCAGAGCTGGTGGCAGGTTGTTACATAGCATGATGCTATTCCTGTAGTCTCTTTCCTTATTCCTAGGGTTAGGCGCGGTCTTTCCTCATTGCTTTTTAATGGAAAGTCTTTTATCATTTCTGGTAATGTGAGCAATTATCTGCTCCTTCATATTTTTGATACTGGAAGACAGTGATTACTTTTCCCTGACAGTTTTTCTTTGGTCAAATTTTCTTCGCAATCTTCTCCATTTGTTGTATCTTTTCCAATAATCAAATACAATCCCCATGCTTGTTTAAACATTACTCGAAGAGTCTTCCCTGGTTTATCATATATTTTATCTACTCATTTTGTATGTTGTATATCTTAGTATTCTGTGCTTAAATATGACATTCAAAGATATTTATCATTCCAACAACAACAACAACAAAACACATTTGTAAGTAGTATTCATTGAGATGGTCCAAAATCTTAACACTGAGGTGGAGAACCTGTGATCTTTCAAGTGTTTCTAAACTACCAACCTTGTCATTCCTGACAGGTGATATTGGTTGGGACTGAAGGGAATGCAGGCCAACAATATCTTTTCTGGAGGGTCATAGGTCCCCCACCCCCACATTAACATCTGAAAATCCAGATCCATAAGGAGAGTAGAAACAAAGCAACTAGAGCAAGGGGCTGGTTTACACACTAACCTAGCTTATTTGCATAATGAAAGGGCACCTAATGGAAACTTGTCAGGTGCTCATGTTATGTGAAGGCCTGCATGCATTGTGAAATGATGAGTTCAGTTTTGCTATCTGAGAGCCAGTGTGGTGTAGTGATTAAGAGCGGTGGACTCGTAATCTGGTGAACCGGGTTTGATTCCCCACTCCTCCACATGCAGCTGCTGGGTGACCTTGGGCCAGTCACACTTCTCTGAAGTCTCTCAGCCCCACTCACCTCACAGGGTGTTTGTTGTGGGGGAGGAAGGGAAAAGAGTTTGTTAGCTGCTTTGAGACTCCTTAGGGTAGTGATAAAGCGGGATATCAAATCCAAACTCTTCTTCTATATGGAGAGGAAAGGCTTATATTTAAATGTATACAAAGTCTGTTTATATAAACTGTAGTGTTTACTCGTGTACAGAAAGGTCTGCTGTTGTCAAATTGAAAGGATTTCAGCACTGTATATTATGTGCCCAATGGGATTTTGTGATGGGAGGTTGTTATCACAGCAAACATATATAGATCTATATGTTCATTCCAATGTGACGGTGTAGGAAGCTTGTCTTCCAATACGCATATAGACCTCCATATACAAAACTGCAGCACCAAACCAAGGCATCAAAAAGGTTTTCTTAAAAAAAAAACCCACAGAAAAAAAACTTTGGCATTCATGTCAGTGATTTTGTTAATGGGATCTCAGAGAGATCCTTTTATCTCCCTTCAGCATCAAATAAATCTATTTTGCTAAAAAAAAAAACTCCTGAAAAGAATTGGCCGTGATTTTACAAGACCCCCACATGGGTGTGGGGTTTTTATTTTGTAGTTCCTTGGTGTGCGTTTTCTTTCAGGTGCAAGCAAGGCTTAAGAAGTGCCGAGGACATCATTTGAAGCTGAAATGCAAAGAAAAAGAAAAGAAAAGAAAGGAAGCCAACAACTGTAGTTACGTAGTGTCAAATTCCTGCCTCTGACTACATAACATATTTCCTTTCCACAGGAGGTAGTTATGACAAATTAGAAGTCTGAAAATTTTCTGATGGTGTAAAGGCTCTAGCTGTCACTGGGGAGATAGTGATCAGATTTCATAGCTGCATGGTCCCACGGCGCCTCTAAGAGTTCCATATGGTCATCCAAATGTTACAACTGAAGCCCACAAAACAATCCTAGGATGACTTTTTACTTACAGAAGATAAAACTCGTGTTCAATGAACTTAATAAACAAATTGCTCTTCACTGGTTCACTGAAAATCAGAACCTTAGGAGCCACTGTACAGCTGTTCCTTTCTTTGAATATGGAGCAGAACTGACCAGGTTGGCGCTCGCGCTCTCTCTCTCTCTCTCTCTCTCTCTCTCTCTCTCTCTCTCCTTTTGCACAACTTACATAAGGGAGCGTGGGCTTTTTAAGTGGCTGTGCTATGAATAATTAAGGTGTGTATATGTATGTGGTGATAAACAACAATTCCTCAAGCCACTTCCCTTTTAGTTTAGGTTTTTTTCCCCCTGAATACACCCCTCTTAAATTCTTAATGCCATCACAGTGGACGGTGACTCTTTCGTTCATGTCAAAGACGTCAGCATCAGCCTTGCACAATAACAAATGACAGATGAATAATTTATTGATCCTTAAATGGCCGTGTCCTTGGATGTATTTCTTATAACTAATTTGCTTAGAGACACATCTGGCTCATGGAGATAGCATCTGTTTTAAAGAAGGTCAGTATTATATTTTAAAATTAAAGGCAGAAGAACATAATCTTTTATTTGTTATGCTTCCCTGCTCCTCTACCCTAGGAACTCGGTTAATTCTCATTCAGTTCTGCTTACTTATTTTTTATAATACCAAATCAAAAGATGTGCAATCTGTTGTTCAATCTTGAGACCATAATAAAGAAGCCCATTAAAGATGTGCTTGCAATGAATGAATACTTGTTAGGTAAAGGGGGGGTGGCCATAATGAGGTTTAGGTAGATGCATTTTAAAGTGCTGAGAAATATCAAAGTATTGGTATATTCAATGTGGGTGCCTTAACACAAATATCAAATATTTGGATTTTTATGAATGAGTGACCTCTAACCTATGTCATACTTTGGGTTGACTCATTGAAAGAAATGGATTTTACTCCAAGTCCATTGACTTCCAGGGGTCTAGTTTAAAGATGACTTATGTTGGATATCACCCAAAGTTGCGGCTGGGGCTTTTTAGAAGGATCTTTGTCTACCAAAAGCTTTCTTACCCATGATAGCTGATCCAAGACCCATATTCAGCAGCAGCGAGCTTCTCAATACCTAATGCCAGAGACAAACAACAGAGCATTCTTGCTGGAACCCTGTTAGTAATGCGGTCTGCATGTTTTATTCCTGCCTTGTTCCAGGTGCTTGGATATTGGTTCCCTCTTATAAAATAAATGGGAAACCTGGCATAGAAATTATAATTCTTTACACATTATTTGCAGTGTAATCCTATGTATAATTTAGCCCCAGGGTGTCCAATAGTCCTTACTTCCTTGTAAGCATGTAGCACATTCCTTAAAACAGCTACATATACATTTTGTTTTGTTAATATTCCCACATTTGGTCAGCAATACCAATATGTTGCAATCTTATTATCTTTCCCATATTTTAAAGGACAAACCGGTGGGTTTTCTCTTCCTCCCCCTCCTCCTCTATTGCCAACTATTCTGGCTCATTCCAAACAGAGCTTGACAGAGAAATCTTATTTCAATTTAATCCTAATTATATATTATCTCAGATGTTTCCAACACAACATAACTACTATTTACTATCCATGGAAACTTTGTATTTAATGTCGGGAGACTGTGTAATTTTTTAACCCTTTGTGCCGAGTAAGAAAGCACCTCTCAAATTCATGGTTCACCTTGCAGCACTCATAAAAACATTGAATTATTCGAGGATTAATGGAGGTGGTTCACAATTAGGCTGAAGTATGATCTGATGTCATCATCTCAGTATGATGATATACATTTTGATGCCAAAGCACCTGTTGTTTTGGAAGGAAGCAGCTGATATCATTATCTACTCAGCCAGACAGTCCGGTTTCCTGCTGCTTAAAAAATTATCCTAAGGGTTACCTAAGTTGGGGTAATACAGCATGAACTTTTCCTTACTCGGGACAGGAACATAAAGACTTTCCAAACAATCTACAGAGGTGTGCATATATATATATATATATATATATATATATAATCTCGACTGATACCTTCCAGATTCAGTAAGTTGTTATTTCTTTCCTTCCTTCTTGTTTTGTTTTGTTTTTAACAACACATAAATCATGTGAGTTGGGTATAAAAATCCTACATCTCTTTCCCCTTCCATATAGAATAGCCATATCAAAAAAAGTAATCTCTGAACAACAGTCTCTGCTACAGTATGTCTGCTGGCTGCAATGATATTACTCTGGCGTAAATAGTCCAAAGACTGTGCTTTAATTCTTCCTGCAGGGATTTCTCTCTATAGATGTGAATTTGTAACACTTTGGACACGGTGGACTGATTTGGATGTCAGAAGAAAGTATGTTTTTTCACCATTTTCACTGGGGTTACAGCACACAAAAGCCCACCCCCACCCCCCAAAGCTTCTGCTATTGCCTGCTCAGTCACAGTAGGTTCACTGGATAAATTTAATAAATGACATGCTATGTTTATAACTTTGTGCCTGCTCATGGTCTGTGTACAACATCAGGATTTCATTGCATAATTTGCATGGATATGTTCTGGTAATCCCAAAATATCCTGTGTCTTTACAGTCATGGGAAAGATGTTAGGAGATGCAGGAAGGTTATTATAAATGATACATTTCCAACATATACGTATTCCTGCCTTACAAACAAAGTATCTCACATCCAATAAATTAGATGCAATTTGGTCCTGCTGTAATTTCATATGTTATGCATAGCATTTTGATTTTCTGGTCTCTGCTGAAATATTCAAGCAAGCCTTTTTAGAAAATAGATAAGTATGAAGCTCAGAAATCTAATATTTGGACATTTCTAACCTCCTCACCACCTCTCATGCATACCTCCACATCTGAATACCTCAGGCACTCAGATTTCTTTCCTCTATTAAATAAAGTAGGAGTCATGTAGGAAAAAAAGAGAACAGAATTTAGAAAGATAGCAGAGATGATCTCCGGGGAAATAAAACGTTTCAGAAATGCTGATGCTCCCAGCAGTTTGCTGAATCCCCATCTCAGGGGATGGCAACAAGAAATATTGAATCACTACCATACAAATAATAAGGATAGCTCAGTTGTCTACAGTGGGCTTGCATTTCCCTAGCATTTGCAGCAGTGAAACTGATTTTACTCAGAGTGAGTGCTGTAGACTTAAGCTAGGATCACAACATTTCACTTTCCCAGGATATCCTGGGAGTGATAGTTCTCTGAAGGGAGTCAGTCAGGAGGTGAATTCTCAGCAACCTCATCAAACTAACATTCCTGGGCGAGTGACTATGGCCTGAGCTCTACTCACTCAGTACCCTCCACACATAGGTCTAATGCATGGAGGGTAGAGTGGGACTATACACCTTGAGACCCATTACTTATAATTCCATGCCTGGCCAGCTCTGCTGTTCTCTAAGATGTCTGATGGCTGGACTCATGAATGATCCTCTATGTCAGTGGTTTTCACCCTAGGGTGTCTTGAATGATGGTCAGGGGTGCCATGGGTAACACTGGCCTCTGTCCCTCTTTCCTTCCCTCCCTCCTCTGACGCCTTCTCATGTCTCTACCTCCCAAAGGCTTGTGTGGCTGTTTGTTGCCCTGGCTACAAGCTCCCCAGGGACACGGGTGGTGCTGTGAGTTAATCCACAGAGCCTAGGGCTTGCCGATCATAAGGTTGGCGGTTCAAATCCTCGCGACGGGGGGGGGGGAGCTCCCATTGCTCGGTCCCTGCTCCTGCCAACCTAGCAGTTTGAAAGCATGAAGTGCAAGTAGATAAATGGGGCTGTATACCGGCTCCCTTGGCCAACAAAGCAAGATGAGCACCGCAACCCCAGAGTCATCCGCAACTGGACCTAATGGTCAGGAGTCCCTTTACCTTACAAGCTCCCCAGGTGAATGGTGCCTCTGGGGCTAGCCAGGGGGTGCTGGTTGCCAGGAACTGAGGTGGCCTCGGAGTAAGCAAGCAAGCGGGCGAGGGAGCCCAGCCAGCCAGTCTGCCAGCCTTTGCTGTGGGGAATGGACAGACAAGTCCCAGGCCCCTGTGAGGCAGTGTGAGGAGGCACCACTCTTTGGGGTGAAGGGCGACTGCCTGGAGGACTCCCAAGGAGAGCAGAGAGGAGAGGAAGCTGAGTGAACTCTCCACAAGGGAGGGTGTTTGAAAAAGGGTGAGAGGTTGACAGCTCTGCAAGCAAAGGGTGACATAACTGGGCTCCTGAGCCCCTCAGGGGTGGGCACAAAGAATGTAGTTGGTCAAGGGACCCGTGGACTCAAAAAAGTTGAAAACCTCTGCTCTATGTGGTCCAGATCTCAGTGCTGTGCAATCCAAGTTTCTGACTGTATGGAGAAGCTTGTGTGAGGATAACTGGCTCCTACTTCAGAACATAAGAAAAACACTTCTATATCAGTCCAAAAGCCTATCTAATCCAGCATCCATCTACATACTTTTGCCTTTGACCTCACTGACATTTTGATCCTGACCCCCAACCATTACTGGCGTGTGCCAATGAAAAGCTACCCATGTGGGAATGTGGTCCTCAGCCTAAAAAATGGTCTAACCCAAATTATATATAAATTATAATTAGTTACTAAATTAATTTTGTAATTAATTACAGAGTGGCCCAATGCAACTAGCTGTAAGAATGTGGGATAATGATTATACAGAAAGCTACCAATTCTATCACTGACCAGTTCCAAAAAGAAAATTGGCTTATACTTCCCCATTCCTGGCTTCAAAGATACAATCTGAACTCGCAATTATTTTTTTTGATATTTCATGCAATCTTTCCATTTCACTTCTGAGTATCAAATTCTGCCATACTATGGACAAATCAACACTCTTCTCCACCTCCCCCAAAACCAAAAACCTGTCTGAGAGCCTGCAGTTTGGGGTAATTTGGTGTATAGTTCCTTGCTATTGTCCACCCACTGAGCACTGTTTGTGCCATTTGAGGCTACTCTTAAGGCTACTGGACTATGTAAAAAAGCAGTACAACTGATGTGTGTTTAACTGAAGTACCTTCCAAAACCCCACATTCTTGCAGATTATTCTGACAGAAATCTGAGTCCGCATTTACACACGGGGCCTGGATTGTGGACTAGACTAGCAAATTCCTGGGTGGGAAATCAAATTACACAATAAGCCAAATGCTCGAGGCTAATAAAACATGAGCCAGTGAGATTACTTAAGCTAAAGGAAGCTTTTTCAAAAATGTATTTAAAATATTTTTGTGCTGCTGCTTTTAAGATGGTGATGGGGATCCACCCAAGACGGCACACAATTAAAATACAAAAATAAAGGAATTAAAAGCCAGTGCAAAATAAACCAGATACATCCATCCCCAAAATTCCCAAACACGGTGCATAATTACAAATGGACACCATCACCAGAATGTATTTTGTGATTTACTTTTCTTTATTCAAAGTTTAAAAGGGTATTAGTTGTGATTATACATTTCACCTAACAGCCCAGTCTTATGCATGTCTACTCAGACTCACATCCCATTACATGAAATGGGCCTTACTCCAAGAAAAGTGGGTGTTAAGTTGCAGCCTATGGACCTAACATTTTGCTTTGTGGGCATGGCAAGTCCTGTATAATTGTTTTAGTACTCCTATTTTATGTCCTCTATTTTAATTCTTTCATTATGCTTGGAGTGGGCACTTGAAGCAGAAAAATACAGGTAAGCTGATACCCTTTCCTTGCCTTAAGTCTCACTAGTCCGTGTGTAGAAACTATTTTCCTAAGACCAATTCTGTGCAGCTCATAAGCTCAAATGAACCAAAGTTTCAGCTAATAAAAAGCTCATGTTGTATCATGTTTTTGGAAATGTATTATTCTTCAGCATACAGATTTCGTTGTTGAAGCCTGCTTCAGTGTGCAATAAGAGTGGTCTGATGTCAAACACAGGGTCTTAAAACTTTTATTTATCTTTTTAGCTATGCGTGAAAATTGCAAAGTGAATAAAAACTTTCTTCTCCTAGACCATAAGTAACCACCACCCTGAACAAATGCTTCAATACCAATCTAGTTATAATGCAACATGTATTGTTTCAATACACAATACAGATGTTTTCTGTTATTATATGGAGAGGATGTAATGATGGTTAAGTATGTGTTTGCAGTATAGTCTCGGCATGAAATCATTATGTTTAACTTTCCTGATTATTTCTTCACTGAAAGTGAGGATGTTGCTCAACTCTGATTCCTTTCAATGAGGGCCCATTGAAAAGACTCTTCTGGAGATGGAAGAACTCACTTTGGATTGGATAGCCTTTATTCTTTAAAATATAAGGAAACCAATCAGGTCAAGCACATATTACTAGTGGTTGCAAGAGAGGAGAGAAAATGGGAGAGGTGGAAGGTAGAAGAGATATTTCAAGCAGCCTAACCTGGTTAAAAAGAACCTTCTTATTTCATCTGCATTATACAAATTTTCAAATTATCAGAGAAGTGTGAGGTTCAAATTTGCCCCTCCTTATTCATTCAAATAGGTTCCTGCAAATTAATTAGCTAAAGCTTCATTTCTTTAAAAAAAAATCTCAGGGTGGCATGCAAGAAAATATCAGAACAAAAATACACTGAAACCCTCAAATATACTGTACTACATTTTAAAAATGCAAAAATAAGTCAATAGAACTCATCACTAAAAGCTGGGTAATTTTGTAAAAATGAACATTGACACACGGCAAAACTTTTCTCCCCATTTGCATAACTAGACTTTTAGAACATCAAAGCATCCTAGCCAATAGCAATCTGCAATCCTTAGGCTCAAAATAAGTCAGCAATTGGCAGAGGTCCCCCAATGCTCTCTCAACCATCCATTTTGTTCAAATTCTTCCAGAAATTTGTCTTGAAAATTGTTGGAAGAATACTACTTATTGAAAACCGCAAAGTCAAATGGAACATCATTTTTGTCCCCTGGGAATTTGAAGCCAAGATATTGATAACTTTACTTGGGAAAGCTGGGCATATTTGCATGAAACAACAATCCTACTGTGAAAATGCAGTGTTTATATAAGGGAATAATATTCAACTGTATATGAATTTTTAAAAAGAGATCTGACCTTGGAGCACAATAAGCCGCCTTCAGGTCGAGCTATTTGTCCGTCTAGCCCAGTAAATTCCCCTCTGACTGGCAGTCGCTCTCAAAGGTCCCAACTGAAGCCGGCCATATTGCTAGAAACTGTCCTCTCCCTTTAGGTGGAACATAGGACACAGGAAGCTGGACTAGGGTTGCCATATTTTAAATAATGAAAATCCGGACAGAAAAGTTGTTGAGCTTTTTAGCTTTTTTCAGTTCGGGCAAGATTCTTTCCCAATTCTACCCAAAGACACCTGGGATTGAATTTGGGACCTTTTGCATGCAAAGCATGTCCTCTGCTCTTGAGCTTTTGTTGTTGTTGTTTAGTCGTGTCCAACTCTTCGTGACCCCATGGACCAGCGCACGCCAGGCACTTCTGTCTTCCACTGCCTCCCGCAGTTTGGTCAAACTCATGCTGGTAGCTTCGAGAATACTATCCAACCATCTCGTCCTCTGTCGTCCCCTTCTCCTTGTGCCCTCCATCTTCCCCAACATCAGGGTCTTTACCAGGAAGTCTTCTCTTCTCATGACGTGGCCAAAGTATTGGATCTTGAGCTTTAGCCCTTCCTGGAAGGATGTACAGATTGGTGCCAGAAGAAAAAGACAAGTCGAGGCACAGAGGTGAGCAGAAGGTGGTCCTGCTCAGCTAGGATTCCCACAGGGCATCTTGTTGAGGATCTGGACTTTGCACAGCCTCCACAGCAGCCATTTGTGAAGGTCTATGAGCAGCGATCTGCTTCCACATGTGGATCACACACACCTGCTTTTTTAAAAACAAAAACAAAGCCATTCTTGTTGAAAACAGGTAATGTGTTGTTAACTATTTACACTCAGCCATAGGAGTTCATGTGAAGATGCATAACATCTCTCTTGAATGCCCCACATGCATCATTATGAATAACTTTTACACCACCATATTCAGAGAAGAGATGCACCCACTGACTTCAGTTGTGTTAGGTCCGGACCCATTGTCTGTCTAGATAATTTGAAATGAGATTGGACAAAGCAATTCAGAATAGACTCTAGGGTATAATTTCACATTAATGAGGAGCCTAGAAAAGATTGCCCTCCCAGCCGTTTTTATCACTAATTTCTTCAGTTCTATGGACAAAGCATGCCTTTTATTGGACGTGGAGAATATAGTAATAGAATTTGTTCTGCATTTCAAAGACGACTAATGTGCCAATTTTTCCCTCTTTTAGAATAATACATTTCAACTCAACGTATTAATGGCCAGCTTTCACATTCCCTTATTTATAATGGAAAGGTCTTTAAAGGCTATAATGCAAAATAATTGTTAGGCTTTGGCCTTAAGCATATATTGCAGAGCATGAATTCCTCACAATCAAAGAGGATTTTATATTTATTATATATATATATGGGGTTTTCTTAAGGATCCCTGGAGAAAAAAGAAACTTAACCATCTGAGAAAACCTCAGGCGCACGTGTAGTGCCATCACTGCCAAAAAACTGTGTGGCTTACAAAACAAGCCAGCTGCTCCTCCCGGAAGGATTTCATCTATAATATTTTGAACCGTGTGACAGCCTATCACAACTCATGTTCTGCCTTAAGGTATATGGCACAGGCAGAGCAAACAACCAGTAAGAAAGGAGAACAGAAAATGTTGATTTCTAATGCAATGCAGAGAGGACTTTTATCTCTTTATCCCCTGGATTTGAAAATAGCTTTTATTTTACCGGCAGTCAATGGGCACAGATGGTACTAGTAGAGTATTCTGCTATAATACACATATTAATTTTCTGCACACATCGCTACCCAAGTGCATTTTTTTCTCCTGTTGAGTCTTTGGGGCCACGCATGTTTGTGCCTGTACATAGATTTGAAAATTAGGACTGTAATTGGCAGTTTCGGTGTAAATGTTGAAGTTGCCATTCCTATATAGAAATCAATTGAATTTACTTTGAAGTAAGTGCATCTTGCAGGAAGGGATCAATGGGTGTCCCCAATCCAACAATTTCCTTCTGATGACATCTAGCTCCCAAATACAGGAGCTGAGAATCAGTGGTGATAGGATTTGCAAAATTAGAAACATCGATTTTACAAGAAACAGCAGTGACAAAATTAGGGAAGAAAGATCCCACAAGACAGAAGGAGGAAAACACACTTTTGCCTGAGGGCAGGATCCCCCCCTAGACAATATTTTCAGGGCCACATGCCAGTGGTGTATGGGATCAGGGATAAAAATGGATGTCAAGGCTGGAGTCAGATGCAGGTCAAAACAAAGGCCCTCAACCTCATCTCCCTGCCCACTCCATTGCTAATCACTCTCAAAATGAAGATACTAAAGAAGTAAACCCATGGGACGGGTACTCCCATTGAAGTTAATGGGAGCTGTTTCTCTCATGCAAATAGCTGGCAGGAAACCCCCAATCCAAATTGGGATCATGGGGGGGGGGAGGTTAAAGACTCACCCCACTCCTGCACTTAAGGGATTTATGTAATGTGTAGTTCGGCCTTCTGCCTCCTTTCCCCATCTGCCCCACCGTCACCAATTATTCTCAAAATGAACATTACTCAGCTTCCCCTTGGAAATCTACCTTCTTTAAGCGAACAAACAAAAAGATACAGTGACCAATTTGTGTTCTTTCATGTATCTATATTTCTACCTATGTCCTGCTCGTTCAGTCTGATCTGCCCCAGTGATGGGGCCTGCACCACAGCCATTGGCCAAATAGGCAGGCAAGCTGCGATCCATTTCCCATTCCTGGGTGAAGCTGAAAAAGGTTCACCCAAGCCTGGGAGAAATTATTGCCTCCAGCATGACCGCCTGATCCAGGGGGGGGCATTGTCACCATCCTGCAATGGCGCCCAACCTGGTTGTAAGCGTCATTACACAACAGATGAAACATGTACGAAACGTTTTTCAAAATTTTCTTGTCTTCTTTCTTTATGTTTCCACTTTTATGTTTCCCTTATTTTTATTCAATTGTTGTTGTTGTTTAGTCATTTAGTCGTGTCCGACTCTTCGTGACCCCATGGACCAGAGCACGCCAGGCACTCCTGTCTTCCACTGCCTCCCGCAGTTTAGTCAAACTCATGTTAGTAGCTTCGAGAACACTGTCCAACCATCTCGTCCTCTGTCATCCCCTTCTCCTTGTGCCCTCCATCTTTCCAAACATCAGGGTCTTTTCCAGGAGTCTTCTCTTCTCATGAGGTGGCCAAAGTATTAGAGCCTCAGCTTCAGCATCTGTCCTTCCAGTGAGCACTCAGGGCTGATTTCCTTCAGAATGGATAGGTTTGATCTTCTTGCAGTCCATGGGACACTCAAGAGTCTCCTCCATCACCATAATTCAAAAGCAATCTTTATTCAATACCCCCCAATTGTACCTGAGGCTACTACCACCTCCCTGGATTGTTCAAGTGACCCCCAGGGGGTAGTATCACCCACTTTGAGAAACACTGCTCTAGAGCAATATCTTTTTATACCCGTTTCTCCATTTCTTTCCTCCTTTATTAATACCCCCCACAGGACTGCTGGAAAATAAAATACCATCAGGAATTTTTCAGTGTTTGTATAAATAATAATTGGAGACCTTACTGGATGGAGACTGAGGGTTCTTGATGCATTGCTTCTTCCACTGGAGGCTTGGCCCCACGGTATATCCACAGGCACAATCGTAGCGGCACAAGGGTGTTTGTTATTTGCGTTTTCCATGCGGCAGCTGATGCCTTTTGGGGGGTCATAATTCATTAGCCCTAAAAGCTATATCAAGTGTTGCAATTGCTATGCATTGCAGACGCAAGCCTATAATATACCTAGTTTGGAAAGAGAAAAATAATACATTAGGCACTTGTGATATCTTTATGTATAAGTTTGGGAATCATTAAATAGCTGTCATTCTTTCTTCCTCCTCGGCATCAATTACTCCACTCTGGTTTTACTTACTCTACTCTGTATAATGAGTCCCTAGAGCATGTTTCATTGCGGGAGAATGAACACATTCTTCAGTTGCGGTCAGTGGGATGTGGTTAATTTGAAATCACTTAAACTATTATATCTGTCAAGCGTGGTTATTTTATTTTCAATTCACATCAGTGTTTTAGTATGCATGTCGGTTACTGGGTCAAACTGCCAGATTAATTTCAAAGTATTTGATGGGAATGCTCTTTATCACTGTCTTTAGACTCCTGTTGAAACTTAATACAAATGTATTACAATATACATTTGAAGAATTCTACCTGGAACTATTGTATTTATGAGCAAACAAGAAAAAAAAGCTGCATAAATGAAATCTAAATTTTTATGCACTTTAGACATACCATTTAACAGGGTTTACCTAGATACCTATAATGAAATAAAGAGGCTAAAATATTAATGAATGAGAAATATGACCGATTGCTGCTCAGAATGCTGTAACAAATAGTCCAGCAGTTGTGCAACTTTGTATTTTGACTACATTGGGTATTGTCATATACCCTGAATTTGCCCTCCAGCTTAGCCCAATGTGAGACTTTCTGAGCCCAATTTTTGCACCTTATAGTAAACATATTTCCAGATGGCAATTAGGTGGTGGATCCTGCAATTGTTTTCAGCTTCTTTCTGCGAAAACCTAGAGCAAACTAATCACCTGCCCACCATCTGATTGCTACCTTGTTGCATGATTAGTGAATTCGCACAGCATGAAATTGGTCTCTGATAGTCCAAAGTGGTGAAAAGACACATCATCACAAAATCAGCCTTCAATAATCACAGAGCTGCTGGTGGCCAAAAGCACTTGGTATTGTTGTTTTGTTGTTTTGCTTTTTTAAAAAAAAGAACACCTAACTTTGCAGGTCTTCCTTTGCTAGGTAACAGTGGCTAATGTAGTAAACTAAACAATCTGGCAAGACTTGGGGCCCCCTCCAAAATACCTGTGACTGTGCACCCACTTAACAAAAATGTGGTGTAGTTGGGTCTTACCTGTTTGAGGAGGAAAGCATTCCATGGTTTGATAGCGTAGGCTGCAGAAACCTGGCTGAAGCTAAACAGGTTTGGGTTGATGAATACCTGGACTCTCAGTTTTGCCACAGAGGACCACGAATCTATGCTTTCCTCACAGGGGCCTGAGCTCTGAAGTACAATAAAGGTTTGGCATGGCTATACAGTGGTACCTCAGGTTACATATGCTTCAGGTTACATACCCTTCAGGTTACAGACTCTGCTAACCCAGAAATAGTACCTCGGGTTAAGAACTTTGCTTCAGGATGAGAACAGAAATCGTGCTCCGGCGGCGCGGCGGCAGCAGGAGGCCCCATTAGCTAAAGTGGTGCTTCAGGTTAAGAACCGTTTCAGGTTAAGAATGTACCTCCAGAACGAATTAAGTACTTAACCCGAGGTACCACTGTGTATTTAAGATGCGGAGCAAAAGTGACATCATTGCCATCAACATTATCTAACACAATTTGTCCTGTGAGAAGGAATGCAAGAGAGAGATAGAGAGGCAGGGACGTTGGTGAAGGCAGTACATCAGATGCCTGCTTCTGTTCTAGTTGAACTTTCCCTTTGTTGACTAAGGACCACCTGGCACCAGTTGCTCTGTGAGAAAGATCAGATGATCTAACTCTGGCTCTAGTGCAACTGGTTCCTTTTCATTTCCTTTTTTTTAATTTCAGCATATGCTCTTGGCAAGATAGAGATCTACTAAATCAGGCATAGGCAAACTCAGCCTTCCAGATGTTTTGGGACTACAACTCCCATCATCCCTGACCACTGGTCCTGTTAGCTAGGGATTGTGGGAGTTGAAGTCCCAAAACATCTGGAGGGCCGAGTTTGCCTATGCCTGTACTAAATCATCACCAAATGGAAACTTGTCTCCAGAAGCTAAAAAAATGGAAACGTCTCTCCATCTCAAAATGGAAGCTTTTCCTCTTGAGGTTAGCCTTGGTGAGGGATTTTTATTGGGACTGCAATGGGAAGAGTGTTAAACCCATTCTCTACTCTGAATGCAGTGCTGCATTTATGGTGCCTACTGCCCCTGGACAGAAGAGATTTGTCACCCCTGTTCTAAAGAAAAACTATTTAGTCAGATGTAAGTCCCAATAAGCTAAGTAGGACTGATGCTCTATTGAGACTACAACTGTGTGAAATCCCATAAAATTTAATTTAAGGGTGTGTAGGTACGCCTAGGATTGCAGCTTTAAATATTAAGTGAACAAATTGATGAGGGATAGAGATAGATAAGATAGATATAAAGACAGATGATAGATAGATGATAGATATGCTCACATGTGTATTCTTCCATGTAGAAGGGTTGCATCTTTGCCACTCTCTAGATTATGATTATTATTTTAAGAATAATAATCCAATCTCTCCTGCAATTATGTAATCTGGAGATCAGGACTGTGGGAGCATATAAGGAGGAACATAAATCAAAATTCCATTTGTCATGTGCCAAGGTACTGAAAACTACAACTCAAATACTGTAGCTAAACTCAAGTAACCTATAAGCAGAAACCGGTGTTACCCTGTTGTTTTTTAAAGTCCTATTCTGCAAATTCCCAGAACCTGGGACAGAAAACTGCTAGAAGTTAAAGGCACTGAAATACTGGCTTCCCTGTTATTAATGAGGTGTTCCTGTGAAGAATGAAAGGAACCACCAACAGCCCTTTCATTAGTACGGGGGTGAACATATTACATTAATAAATTACGTTGCTGCATTATGTAGCTGCTGCATCGTCAGATTACAGCAGTATGCTTTACTGCAAACCCATTAACTCTAAATCCACTTGGGTTGGAGTGATGGTATGATCCAAAATTAAACAGCCGACATATTATATAAGCCTGTGAATAATCAGGGACATGTTATTTAGATGGGATTATATGTTTAGATGCCTTATCAAAGTTACTGAACGGTTCCATTTCTGCAAATCACCCAGAATATGTCATCTTGTGAAAAATATTTTTATCCCCCCTCCCCCCCAAAAAACCAGTAACTCAGCATTAGCCATAAAAATACAAAATGTGTTTTACAGAACATCAGCTAGGAGGTATATGATTGCAGCAGGAAACATTTTATCAATGAAAACAGCTTTCTTCGTTGTAAATGAGATAGAAACCCTGAAGTGGGATGTTGGTCCAGATTATCACAACTACCACTATTTAGAAATTATTGTTCCATATTCAATCAGCCATTGCTTTTTAGTATTGGCCCTGGCCCTTCTGATGTTGAAACTATGACATCATTAGGGCCAAAAGGGGAGACTACGAATGGAGGATGTAGATCTGAAGTGTCCCCTGACCAGCCCCCAAACTGGAGGCTGAATTTCATCAAATGAGTTGGCAAATATCAATGTCATTACAGTCGTACCTTGGAAGTCGAACACAACCCGTTCCGGAAGTCCGTTCGACTTCCAAAACATTCAGAAACCAAAGCACAGCTTCTGGTTGGCTGCGGGAAGCTCCTGCAGCCAATCAGACAGTCAGCTTCCAAAAATAGTTCACAAACCAGAACAGTCACTTCCGCATTTGTGGCGTTCGGAAGCCAAAACATTCGAGAACTAAACTGTTCAAAAACCAAGGTACGACTGACTGTACTTTCCCTCCCATTGTTCCAGATAGGGGGAGATAGATGGATAGATAGATGATAGAGAGATGATAGAGAGATGATAGATGATAGATAATAGATAGATAGATAGATGATAGATAGATAGATGATAGATAGATGATAGATAGATAATAGATGATAGATAGATAGATAGATAGATAGATAGATGATAGATGATAGATAGATAGATAGATAGATAGATAGATAGATAATGATAGATAGATAGATAGATAGATAGATAGATAGATAGATAGAAGAGAAGAGTTTGGATTTGATATCCCGCCTTTCACTCCCTTTAAGGAGTCTCAAAGCGGCTAACATTCTCCTTTCCCTTCCTCCCCCACAACAAACACTCTGTGAGGTGAGTGGGGCTGAGAGACTTCAGAGAAGTGTGACTGGCCCAAGGTCACCCAGCAGCTGCATGTGGAGGAGCGGAGACGCGAACCCAGTTCCCCAGGATTACGAGACTACCGCTCTTAACCGCTACACCACACTGGCTAGATGATAGATAGAAGATGATAGAGAGATGATAGATAGATAGATAGATAGATAGATAGATAGATAGATAGAGATAGATAGATAGATAGATAGATAGATAGATAGATAGATAGATAGATATAGATAGATGATAGATAGATAGATAGATGATAGATAGATAGATAGATAGATAGATGATAGATAGGTAGATAGATAGATAGATAGATAGATAGATAGATAGATAGATAGATAGATAGATAGATATAGATAGATGATAGATAGATAGATAGATAGATGATAGATAGATAGATAGATAGATAGATAGATAGATAGATAGATAGATTAGATAGATAGATAGATGATAGATAGATAGATAGATAGATAGATAGATAGATAGATAGATGATAGATAGATGATAGATAGATAGATAGATAGATATAGATAGATAGATAGATAGATAGATAGATAGATGATAGATAGATAGATGATAGATAGATAGATGATAGATATAGATAGATAGACACAACACGCTTATACATTTAAAACAAAAGCAAAACTGAAAATGATGGATGATGAATGATGCCTGTCCTTCCTTTTGCTCTGCCAGCAAGGGTAGACAACAATGGCAAAGCCTTGGTTATTCATGTTCTGATAGTCTGCAGATGAGGTTAATTCCACGTGTTATATGTGATGATGCCTTTGAAAACTTCTTAGAAATTTCAGGTAATCTAACATACAAGGCAATCTCTGTACTTCTAACTGGAGCCACATGAGAGGAACACATCATGCCAATCTACACTACTAGCTGCTGGTTTACTTCTGAGCACAATTCAAACTGCTTTAAAGACCCTTATAGGCTGAGACTCATCCTTCTGAAGGAGCTTCTGTACCTGTCCAGTGGGGATAAAATCATATTGAGGAGAAAGGATTAAGAAGCCCCATTCTTCCCCCTCCTCATCACATGTAGGCATGGGCGAGAAGATCAGTTTGGTCCACATTTTAATGTGAATCTACCCAGTTTACACTTTCTGAAGCAATACACAAACTGAAACAAAGTTGTTGTTCAAAATTTGCATTCCTCTGAATTTTGCAATGCACTCTCCAATCAAATAATGCATTCAAAAATGGGAGTGTTGGGGAAGAAGTGTATGCATTAGAAATATAATACTTATGCAAGCAACACCTCCAACCAATAAAGGGTGATGTTCCATGTCTTTGATTTAGATTCCTGCAAACGACAGATCTGTGCTGGTGGCATGTGTGGTTGATTTAGCTTTCATTTTCTACTAAAGTCCAGTCAAGTTATTGCAACACTTTTAGAAAAGTTCTTAATTGACCATCAATTCAAACAAATTTGATTGGGGTGGTGGCGGTGATAGGGGAGTAGGGACTAGTAACGTCAACAGGGGGAAATAAAATGAAACGAATGATACATCAGCACTGTTGTTAGGGGCCAGGATGAAGGTACTATGTGCTGGCCATGGGTGCATATTCCAAAGAACCCAAAAGACCCCCAATGGTATGTGCTACACAGAGTGTTTCCCCTCCAGATCTCAAAAACAGCAGCAGGTTGTTTATATAGAAAGAAAGGGTGTCCACACAGACCCATGTGAATCACAATTATGAACTGCTTATTTCCCGGGGTGGGTGGGTGTGTTATATGGTTTTATGGGTGTACTATTACTTATTTTTTTATAGATTTACACTATGCCTTGAATGCAATAGCAGGCAAACGTTTCATACACACATTTAATATGCACTGGCTCTGTGGGGGTTGCAGATTTTCTGCCAATGTCTTGCCAGCCATTCTGGTTGGTTGGTTGGTTGGTTGGTTTCTTCCATGCATGATATAAATTTATTTCCAATAATACAATGTGGAATGAGCCTTTTGTTCTCCATATGGATTTCCCGCATCACACACTTTAGAAGTCATGGTGGAAATCCTTAATATCTAAAGTGATTACAGTTTCTCCATTTTAGTGGTGCTCCCTCTTAAGTACTGATGCAACTAAGCCTTTTCATCCAGACACTTCAATATCTCCAAGAGATAATGGTGATGATGAAGTTAATATATTTATTTTCACCCCACCTTTTTGCCTGATGGAACTCAAGGCAACTTACAGATAGAAATAAGAACTGCGTAATCCATCTGTAGGACTCTCCAAGTGGGGTGACACTCAAGCTATTACAGACAGGGGCAAATGGAGTATGTAGTCCCTTCTCTTCTTCTTTAATAAGTAGAGGGAAAGCTATTAAGGAGTTAAAAATGAACTAACTTTCTCTGTTAGTCTATCACTACAAAATCACTGCTATAATAGTTCAGTCTTCCTGGAATTACTTGTTAATTAGGCTTAATTATACCATCAAACAATTACTCAAAATTTGACCTTTTCTAATAAAAGTCAGGCAACAAATCTGTGGGTGAGGCACAGAAACGGTGCTATAAACATCCAGGAGAACAATAATCATATTTTCCTTGGTGATTTTTTTCTCTCTTTTTTTTAAGCACCGTGATTAACATTCAGCTAATCCACTCTTTTTTTCTGAATTACGTTTAATCAAGTTCTGCTGAAGATACCACCATGCCGAACTCTTCCCCCCAACTACTACAGAATTGAATGTGACAACTAAAAACATGGAATAAATAAACTGTGAAGTGCCCGGGTGTAATCCTGATCCAGCTCATGACTGCTGAATTCCACAGATCTCGGATACCACTCTGAACAAGAAGTTCTGCAGCAAGGGAGCCATCGCTCCAAAGACCTGCTCTTTCTTTAAGGGAGTTAAGACCACAAGCTCTCTCAGTACCATATTTACCTCCTCCTGGACCCAGGTAGCTGCTTCCTCCCTGCTTAATGTGATAAGCGAAGAGAGGCAAGAAGCAAGCAAACAGGTGGTTGGCTGGACCTGGCCCAGGATTTTGTCTCACAGACCTTTAGTGTTTAACGATAAAAAAAATCATTCACAAAATAGGATCAGAAGATGCCGCAACTGACTGATCCATGTCAACAATTTTTTTCCAAGCCATGGCAGCTGCGAGCAATTTTATCCTCAAAATGCCTAGCAAACCTCTTGCGATATACTGCGGTGGATTATTTACATCTCCCACCAAGGCCACAAACCACATGGATAAACTGTTGGAAGGCCCTGCAAAGTTGCAATGTTGGTGGTGAGTTATTGTTATTGTTATTGTTAATTCATTTTTTCCCAAGTGGCTTCTAAGTGGTTTACAAGCATAAAATTGATTATTAAAAAAATGTAGCTGCACATAATTAAAAAACACAATAAAACAATTTCATCGTCAAAATAAACATCCAGGACTGAAAGGTACAATAAACAAGCCCATTAAAACAATATAAGGAAGAGGTTCATGTTAGGGAATCAAGGGAATGCTTGACTAAACAGGTGTGTCTTTAAGAGCTGGAAGAATGCCAGTACTGATGGGGCCTCTTGTATTTTGGGGGAGGGGCATTCTGCAACACTGGTTTCACCTGAGAAAATGCCCACCTCCATGTTACCATGGCAGAGTTAACCAGGTTCCATGTGTTGATCTTAACAGCCTTACTGGGCTGTGGAGGAGAAGGTGGTATTTCAGGTAACCTGGCCCAGAGTTGTTTAGGGCTTTATATGCAGGTAGCAGGACCTTAAATCTGGTTTGGTGGTTGAAAGGCAGCCAGTGCCTTTCTAGTGTGAGACAATAAGGGGCACCCTGGACAACCCAGGCTCCTGCATTCTGGACCAGCTGTAAGGTCAGCCCCACGCAAAGTGCATTGCAATAGCCTAAACATGAGGTTACCAAAGCATGTATCATAGCAATCATATTATCTCCGATCAGGAAGGGGTATAGTTGATGCATTGGCTAAAGCTGGTGATAGGCACTCTGTGCCATGATAGCTACATGCAAAATCATTTCTTCAGCACCATATCCAACACAGTGCAGACTTGATTATTAGTTATAACCTGTGTTTGGTAGCACTGGTAACATAGACAACAAAGTATGGATGGGTCTGGGGTTGGTTGATAAAGGATGGGAAACAAAAAGTGTTTTATATGTGTTATATATACCATATAACACTATGACACCTGATGGCGCTGTGAAGTCCTGTCTATCCCTACTGGATTTCCCTGTATGAGTTTACAATGCATTTAACTGAATCACTTCCATCCATAGTCAATGTACAGATGAGATCTTTCATTGCTTTCTGAGTCATCATGTGAAGAGCTAAGGAAGTCTGTTTAACAGATGTACAACCCCATTCTCTGGAAAAATTCTTCACAAAGCAGCTTACAAAATACACATGAAAATACAACCAATAAAACAGAACTTAAAAGCACTTTGGATATCTGCTTCATAAAAAGAGCCAGCACAAAACAGAAAATACCCAGCAAATATATTCTATATATTAACCATACCATAATAATTATATCTGCAGTTTGATTTACATCAGCCACTAAAGGAAACAGAAAAGAGATGAGTTCTTCATTGCTGCAGTTGAAACTGTCAAAGGATAAGGCTTCCCTAATCTCAAATGGGACTGGATACGACAGATGTGGGGCCACTACTTATAAGGCCCTTTTCCAAGTGCCTGCCAGCATGATGGCCTTCACAGGTAGGTATTTAAGCAGGACCTCAGTTGTACATATATGGGCTTTCTGTCTGAGACATCAAATAATGATGATGATATCATTAAATGTATATTTTATTAATAATAATTAAGTTTTTTGACATGTTATTTATTATATTCTGCCCTTCCTCTCACAAGAACCCAGGGCAGCTAGCAATAAAGTTACAGCATTAAAAGCATAGTACAAAGTATGGCAAATGAATCACCATTTAATTCTACAAACACAAATATAAGCATAAATGCAAATACAAATTATGTCATTCAGATTACGCTCCAAAGGTCTGTTACAACAAATAGGTTTTGAGTTGCCATCTGGATGCATATAATGTGGGGGAATAATCTGACCTCAGTAGAAAGGGAGTTCCACAGCTGGGGTGCCACCACTGAGAAGGCCCCGTCTTGTGTGGTGACACTCCATGCAAGGCTGGCTCAAGCCATTTTGGCACCTGAGGCGAACCACAAAATGGTGTAGCCTCCCCCATGCTCAAGTGGGGCAGAAGTGGTGCATAAAGATCTACATCAGGAACAAGGGGGGATAAAGATCTGCATCAAAACAAGGGTGGTAGTGGAAACCAGCAGTGCCTCCTATTTACCAAGGGGCCACTGTAGAGGTGGCATTGGGGTAGGACTGCCAAGGAGGAAATCGATCCAGTCCCCAAGGAAGTCACCACAGCTGCAGTGGAAAGTGATGCATTCCTTGGAGGATGGATCTGCTACTCCTGTGGATCCTGCCACCTGAGGCAGTCGCTTCACCTTGCTTCATGGGTGGGCCAGCCCTGAACTCCAAGGCACATTCACCAAAGACACTACAAGCAGGGCCTCTCCTATGGTGACATCTCTGGGCCTGCAGCCTGGCCAAACTGCAAGCCCAGTACCAGCTCTGCATGTTTCTCCAACAATTGGTTTATCACATCTGAACTGGCTCTGTCGATCATGCTCAGATCCTATGCAGGTTTTGGAAAGAACTGAATGGCTTTGGTATCGGCCACACATGCCTTCTTTTCCTGATGTCCGTAGCCATTCGCTGAACATCAAAGGGTCAAATTCAAAGGGACTTTTTGTTTGTTTTCCTTTCCCGTACAGCTTTCTTCTCCCGTGTGATTATGAAAGAGGCTGGCACAACACATGTGACTCCTACGCGAGGCGTCCTCAGCGAGCGGGGCTGCTAGGAGAAGATTTAGGAGCAAAAGCACACGTGCGCACACACAAATGGTTAAAATTATGCAGGTTCTGTTTTGTGAATTGAGGAAGGCGAAGCCAGTGTACCGAATGCAACAACAACGGCTCTAAGCTGACATCAAAGCAAAATCGGGGAAGGGGGGAGATGGCTGAAATGACAGCAGCAGCTGCAGCATCTGCCTCTAAATTAGGCTGTGTTTCAAAGTCTACACTCAACTGCTAAGCAGTATAAAGACCCAGGAGGAAGGCTGCCCAAGAAAAAGAGTTTGCTTTCCAGCCTAACACATCAAAGTAACACATGCTAAGAAGAGCAATAAATGCATATGGCATACAGTCACTTGCTGCCTAATTGCATTGGGCTTATGAAGCCCAGAGAGAAAAAAAGAAGGAAGGGGGGATACCTTCTACTGATTCCTAGTTTTCTAGAGGATTTGAGTCCCCCCCCCCCATGCAAAATGCTGACACAAATTGGGAGCAGATTAGATTCTGCCATTGCGAGGCAGCATCCCATAATTTCAAAAGATGGAGATTTCCACCTCCCCCACCCCCCACCCTGACAGTAGGACACCTGAGAAATACAAAGTTCATAATTATAGGCTATGAAAACCAGCAGATCATGCAGCTGGGGAAAAAAAAATATTATTATAATTTAGGAAAGGCTTGATCTTCAACATTCAGATAGAGCTCCTTTTCTGAAATAAAAATTTAAAAAAATGGACAGCTTTGGTATTATCCAGTGTGAAAAGACTGTCACTATCTATTTAATTCAATACCTGCCTAATGATATTTGTTTTCATTAGAAATCAGAAGTGATTAATTAGCACTAGGAGTTTTAAAGGCAGAATTTATTTCTGGCCTTGTGACCCTTTTTCGTTATTGTGCTTGTAACACATTCAACGTGATGTGCAAAGGAAAACACATCAAATCATTTGAATGGTGAGGATAGAAAAGTTTGTCTCTTTTTATTCCTTATATTGTACACACAGTCCTGACTATACCTTTCCCCCCAAAAAAACTACATTAATCATGTGTGAACTATGTTAATTTACAGTTGCTTGAGAAGATGTTAATTGTTATTCCTGTAAGGCTGCTAATTAATGAGAATGCTGCTTTCAAGCATTTTAGCAACAAGCATAAAATGTATGAAACAAAGTCTTCAAGGAAGATCCGTAACACCGACAGAATCTACCAGCCTGTTTGTTTAGCTTTAAATGAAGACTTGAATGAACAGAGGGTTAAAGTTGCAAAGAAGCAAACATTCATCTATAATGCACTCTGGTAACTTATGCATTAGGAGAAACAATTCCAGCAGAAATGATGCACTGTGCCTGCCACAATGACAATATTACACATGAAATAATATTGGTTTTTATGCTTATGGATTCCTATCAGTTTAAATGAATCCGTTCAAGGGCATCAGCATCAAATATAGAGTGTGTTCCAGCATAGTTCTCATCATGAAAACGACCAGAAATAGTCAAAAACAAAAACAAGACGTATAATGCTTTCAAAAAGGGGGGGAAAGGCAAATGAAAATTGTTAATAGATTGCTTTCAATGATGTGTTTCCGAGTACTGGCTTTTACATCAGAAAATGAAATATGCTAGAAAATATTACCTTGTTTTCCCTTTATAGATGAAAGATGTCATCATGCCCATCTAACAGTTTGCTAGGGGAACAGGCACTCCAATGTGAAATCTGGGCATAACCAGGAGCTCTGCATGAGCACAGCAGAGCAAATATGGGGCTCTGAATAGGGTGAAAAGAGACAGAAGTTTTAAAAATGGCAACTTTTACAACCAGTGTGTACACAATCATTTGAGCCTGGGTTGCCCTGCCAAATAGTAAGGAGAATTTCTCCAGACCTCTGATTCCCCAGACTTTGGGACAGGGTGTGAACGATTTCTTGCCACTTGGCAGGGTTGCTGCAGGCACCACAAGTACACTGTGGTAAGTTCTGACTTGGTAAATGACTGTACGCTATGTTACTCTAGGAACTGAAGTCCGGTAATTAGATTTTAAGAAAACAGCACTTGCATAATTGTCTGTTTGCTTTGGCTTCCATCCCTTCCCAACTCTAGGAATCGGAACAGTTTATATATAAATATAGACAATGTACACAAACAAAAAATCAGACTAAACAGAACATTTGCTGCAACATCACTGCCAATTAAAAGTTTGACCATGAGAACCTAATATAATTGCCAGTTGTATCTGAATCAGAGTTGGAAGGGAGAGCTAGTCCTACAAAGCTTTTTAAACAAGGCTTGGCTTATCTGATAAGTGGCCATCACAGGTGGCAATTTTCTGCCCTCCATTGCCTCAGCTCAGATGAGTTCAAATTGTGAGCAGACGCATTTTGGCTTTTTTTGCTTCATGTGCAAAAATGCCTGAGTTCCAGCCACTGTCATTTCCATGCTATATGGACTTGGCTACTAATTGAGAGGATGCTCTCAAAAGACTTTTAAAAGATCACCACAACATGTAAGTGAAGCATTGTTTACAAGATGACCCGGATTGTCGCCAGATTCTGCACACAGTTCTGTAGGCACAGACCACCCCCTGATTCAATCTAGTTTGTTAAGAAAATTCCCAAACTCGGATCCACGGGCGACTCTGGATCATTTCTCTAAGGTAGTCTATCTTAAAGTTTTTATGTGTTTATATGCCTATCACATTTTTAAACTTAAAATCCATTGTTTTATATTGTTTTAAATGCTTGTTTTGCTATTGGGATTGCAGTTCCATTTGTGTTTCACAAGCTGGTCTCTGACCGTAATAAATTTCATGTTCATGAAGCATTGTTTAAAGGCATGAGAGCCAGTGCCCGGATGCAGAGATCCAGCACCAAGGGCCTTCTGGCGGTTCCCTCATTGCGAGAAGCAAAGCTACAGGGAACCAGGCAGAGGGCCTTCTCGGTAGTGGCGCCCGCCCTGTGGAATGCCCTCCCATCAGATGTCAAAGCGATAAATAACTACCTGACATTCAGAAGATATCTTAAGGCAGACCTGTTCAGGGAAGTTTTTAATGTATGATATTTTAATGTATTTTTGGTTTCTATGGAAGCCGCCCAGAGTGGCTGGGAAACCCAGCCAGATGGGCGGGGTACAAATAATAAATTAGTAGTAGTAGTAGTAGTAGTAGTAGTAGTAGTAGTAGTGACGTACTCGCCAATACGCTGCTTGATTCCAGTTTCCATCGGTGCCAGCATGGCCAGTGATCAGGGATGATGGGAGTTGTAGCATCTAGAGAGCATTCTGTTGGCTACCAGTGCTTTAAGATATATTCAGGCAAAGGATGCCTCAAAAATGGGGATTCCATAAGTCCCTACACCCCTCCTAAACCTGATCCAGAGCAGAGCAGATTTAGGAGAATGCAAGAGGATGAGAAATTGTTAAAATCTGCCTCCTTCTCATCTCATCTCATTTCATTTTCATTGAATTTATATACCTCCCTATACCCAGAGGTCTCAGGGCAGTTTACAAAAATAAATAAATCACAATATATAAAATCAAAATAAAAACAATAATCCAATGACACCCCCCACCCCACCCCCCAAAATAGCCACATTTTAAAAGATATATGATTTTGATCAGGTCAGCCTAGTTAAAAAGGAACATTTTCGCCTGACACCTAAAGGTGTATCATTCATTTCATTTCATTTATTGAATTTATATACCGCCCTATACCCGGAGGTCTCAGGGCGGTTTACACACACAAAAATCACAATATAAAAAATAAAAATAAAAACAATAATCCAAACCTTCTCTCCTTTCACTGATGGAAGCCTCATCATCAGCTGAGCAACATCGTTGGATACAACTCAGCCTAGTCTTCAAACACAGCCTGCATATTCATATCCTCAAATAGTTATGTTTCAGTGGTTCTAAGAACTGGTTTGCTACCCTAAATAATGCAGGGAAAGTGGAATGCAGGACACAGCAACCTCTGGAGCAAAAATAAAGAAACAGAATGAGTTGTGTCAGCTCATCCCATCATATCACAGCTTGATGTAGTGCAGGGATGGATATTCACATGTGTACAGAAATGGATTGCTACAAAGCACATGTAAATTTGAAGCTAGGAGACACTCGTTCCTATGAAGTCAATATTAATTATCTCTCCCTGGCACTCCTTCATGGTTTTTGCTTGGTTTAGCTTTCATTTCCCCCCAAACATATTTAAAACTTTTAGTATTGTTTATGCCCGCATGAATACTTGAATATATATTGGTTTTATTTAAATAAATTAGTGAGGGGTCAGTTAGCTGAGAACAGCAACCTGTTAGGGGGGGGGAGGAATCAAATTAAACAGCAAAACAGTTGCCTGGGAGTTTTGGTCAGAAAAATTAACATTTTAAGGACAACTCTGGATAAAGTCCATTAGGACAAACGGCTGATTGATGTAATTCCCAACCTTCTGCCTCTTCATCCCACACTTAAAACTTTGTGCCTTATTTCACATTGTCCTGTATCTGGAATACCTCCTCTATCTATCTGTCCAAACAATTTCTCTTCCTACTGAACAATACTCAAAATGTTGATATTCCTGCACCAAATCTTTCCCTTCCTCTCTTCACTTTTGCCCTGTCCATGTTGCTTGTGTCCTGCACCTTATTTCTTAGAAATTTCATTCATTACATAAAATTATCTGATTTCATTCCTTAGCCTTCTGGGTCGAGCCATGCTAACTCTGCACCCAATACAGTGCCTAGCACACTGCTGCTTCTGAATAAATGCTTAATGAGAAAAGGAAGGAAAGAGGATGCTTCATAGGAAAGATATTCTAAAATAGTGTGGAGGTCAGACTTTTAGCTGATACGACTCAGCAGAATCCCAATAGCTTCCATACAGTTAGAATGATTTAAGCTAAATCATCAAGCCCACACACAGTACTAGAGCTGATATTACCTAAATGCCTACAGCTCCATAAAATTAAAACTGTATTATTATACTAATGTAATAACATGAATAAAAAATGAATCTGATCTAATGAACGCATGGTTAAAAAAAAAAGTATTAATCTATTTGTTGCTTGTACTGCCTTCTTTTCAAGTTTTCAACTTCAGAAAATAAAACAATTTGGGTTCCATGCTGTTTTACAGTAAGTTTCAGCCCTCTGAGATTTTCACTAACAACTTATAAATGTCCTGAACCCAGAAATTTGCAACAGGAGTTCTTGTGCTTCCTTAACCATTCCAAGGCCTAACATCACCAGTGTAATTAAGTTTGGTTTTCTTCATTTTTCCCCTGCTGTTAGAAATAAAATGTGTTGTTCAGCTTTCCAATATACAACGAAAACTATATGAATACTAATCTATTTTAACCTCGGTGGAATAGTGAGGAGAAAAGATTGACTTTGATTTTATTAATTGTTTTCTCAAATAAAACAGTTAATGAAGGAGCTGAAGATGCTGCCTTTCGCATTTGTACCAAGAATTTCAAATAAAAATCCCATTTTCATTACCGAAGAAAAGAATAGCAATTGATTCTGCCAGTGTTTAATTGAAGTGCCTACTGTGTGTCAAAATATTAATTTTTTTTTAATCTTATCATTAGAAAAGAAGGGAAAGCAAGGAAAATGGGAAAATTCATCCCCTTCTACTGGATTCACTAAAGTTCTTCTCAACTGTACTTCTTGTCATGGTCAGCATTATGTGCTACGAAACTGATAAGATAAATCCATGTGTGATCTCTTCACCTGTGGTCAATACTAGCATCAATGAAGCTCCACCAAAGCCTAATTTTAAACTAACTCCATGGTACAGCACTTGATCTGCATGCAGGAGGTCCCAGCTGCAATCACCACCACGTCTCTTCGGAACATCCTCTGTCTAAACCTTAGAGAGCCTCTTCCAATCAGCCTAGCCAATACTGGGCTAGAATGGTCTGACTCAGCTTCTTATGTTTCTATTATTCACTTTTGGAGCCTTCTTCAAGGTAGCAAGAATTATGAAATCAACGTTAGAACTGCCAGACCCCCCAGGATTTGACTTTATGTGCAGGGCTGGATTTGATGAGGCCCTAAGCTACAGAAGGTAATGGGGCCCTTTATATGTCCACCTGTACTTTGTCAACAACAAATTGTCACTGTTTTTTGTGTTGAATATATGCTCTATGGTAATTTATAGCATATTTGCACATAAAAATAGATCTATTTTATCAAAGTAATTGTTGAATTGAAATACAATCAAGAAGTATATTAATAGTGAAATACAATTAAGAAGTATATTAATAGTGAAATAATTATTAAGCTCTATCTTAAATTTTTGGAAATGTACATCCAGGTGTTTTTTCCTTTAATTTTTTTGGGGGGCCCTAAGAGAGTAGGTCCCTAAGCTATAGCTTGTTTAGCTTATATGTAAATCCAGCACTGTACATGCGCATGTTGCAGAACGAACTACATTACAATTTTGTACAGAAGCATTCTTACATATGGCCAAGTGGCTCTGAGTGGCACAATATGGAAAAAAAGAAGTCTATTTAGGGTTGTGGTTAGATGACACTTTATTCCATCTTCATGATGTTTCCGTACCTGTTTGTTTTTGCATTTCATGTGGTCTTTCACAGGACCTAAGAGCCACTTCTCAGTCTAGCACTTTACTACCGTTTTCTGCATTGTTTCCGGGGGGGGTGGTGTTGTAACCCTCGTTAACTTGGAAAATCACATGAGTTTTGTGTTGTATACCAGAAGGAGCGTCTCCACCCCCATCGTTCTGCCCGGACACTGAGATCCAGCGCCGAGGGCCTTCTGGCGGTTCCCTCATTGCGAGAAGTAAGGTTACTGGGAACCAGACAGAGGGCCTTCTTGGTAGTGGCACCCACCCTGTGGAACGCCCTCCCTTCAGATGTGAAGGAAATAAGTAGCTATCCCATCTTTAAAAGACATCTGAAGGCAGCCCTGTTCAGCGAAGTTTTTAATATTTAACGCTGTATTGTTTTTAATACTTGATTCGGAGCCGCCCAGAGTTGCTGGGGAGACTCAGCCAGATGGGCAGGGTATAAATAATAATAATAATAATAATAATAATAATAATAATAATAATAATTAATAATAATAATAATAATAATAATAATAATAATAATAAAATTTGGGCTCATACACTGGCATACGGTTCTTTCCTGCCAACTAGAATTAAAAAACAAAACAAAACAGTATATTGATCAAAAAGCCACAATTCCAAAACACAACAATCAACTGCAGTGTGAAAGGAACACTGGAAAGTGGGGCAGTACCGCTAGCACTGTAATTAGTAAAATTAACACAATAAGTCCCACGTCTAAATGCAACCTAGGATTGATTTCTTGTTCTCCATATTAATATATTGAAACTTACAGCACAATCCTAAGCATGCCTACTCAGACATATGTGTCATTGAGTACAATGAAACTTATTCAGAAGTATGAGTCTGTAGGATTACAGCCTAAGGGTAGCTTTGGGTAGCATATCTAATTATAATGACCGTTGGCGATAGGTAACTTCAAAGCAGCACAGAAGTTATGTGTAACACTCCCTTCAATGGGCAAAAAGACCTGTTCATTTTTCTTCAGCAAACAAATTCAACCATCACAAATGGAGAGAAAATGACAGTTTCTGTTGGCATGCAGCATTTCAATAAAATGCCGTATGAATACCATGGACGCAACCGGGGTTGGGGGGCAAGAAGGCAGCTGCCCCTCCCCCAAATCAAGTAAGTAAATAAAAATATTTAACTAACTGACCAACTGTGTTGCAGATAACTCGGTTCTGGCCTCCCCCCTAACTTAAAGTCTGCTCTCTCCCCCCCAAAAAAAATCCTGGATGTTTTTAGATGGCATCCACATAATATAAGAGAAGCCATCATCTGGATTTCAAGGGACAGAGATTTTAAAAGCTGTGGTGCCACCATGGAAAAAATACCTGATATACAACTCCTAGCAGTGTGGTGTTAAGAAGGGTCTCTGTCCTGCCAAGCTTAATTCCCAGGCAGGACTACATAGAAATAGGCACTCCTTCAACTGTTTCACTCAGGGTCACCTGTAAAACCTGCAATTGTCACTCTATCCAGTACAGTAAATTGGCTGGGTCAGTAAGAAAGTTGACTTGAGAACCTAAGTTGCAGAGGACAAAGGGTTGTTTTAGGGGAGCCAGCCAAGGATAAGAAAAATGTTCACAGTGGCAGCAGTGAAGTTCACAGAAGGGAAAGAGCACTTCCAAGTGGTGGCCATTTCCAGGTGGGTTTCAATTAAAGGTAAAGGTAAAGGTACCCCTGCCTGTATGGGCCAGTCGTGTCCGACTCTAGGGTTGCGTGCTCATCTTGCTCTAGAGGCCGTGAGCCGGCACCATCCGAAGACACTTCCGGGTCACGTGGCCAGCGTGACGAAGCTGCAGCTGGTGAGCCAGCACCAGCGCAGCACACGGAAACGCCGTTTACCTTCCCGCCGGAGTGGTACCTATTTATCTACTTGCACTTAGGGGTGCTTTCGAACTGCTAGGTGGGCAGGAGCTGGGACCGAATGACGGGAGCTCACCCCGCCGCGGGGATTCGAACCGCCGACCATACGATCGGCAGGTCCTAGGCACTGAGGTTTTACCCACAGCACCACCCGCGTCCCTGAGGGGTTTCAATTACATACCTGCAAATTCAGGTTGCACAGTCATGGTTGATTGGGAAGTCTTGTGCAACAAACCCACTTCCCCAAAAGATTGTATAATGAGGAATGTGCTGGGGAAACATGTGCTCTGGTATGATGACATCTAACCTCCCTGCAAATTCATCTGAACAAATGCTGATGAAATAGCCAACATCTTCTGATCTCCCCACAAACAAAAGAGGATGAATGCTCAATAAACAGGTTGTCTGGGAGCACCCTGTGTGTGCTGTTCCACTCCCCCTGCTTCCCTTTCAAAGGCTACAGTGTTTAATGAGTGGGTGAGGAAAGCCAAGGTGGAGGTCTGTTGTTGAAAAGTAGGGTGTAAATATATCTAAATCAACTAAACAATTAATTGTAAAAAGGGGTAATGAAGCTACTTGGAGAAGCAGGTCTTCACCATGCCCTGGGCACAGGTGGTGTTTTAAGGAAACAGTTTGTTGGGTCTGACTTTTGGTTTACCGAAGACTTCTCCTCATACAAAGAAATGACCCTCCAAATCATTGCAATAATTCTATCTTATCATGAATAATAATGTGGCATGATAGCAAAATGCAAAATATGTATATAATCTGAAGGAAAATTAAAGTATAATACAGCACCGTGGAAAGAATAAAGACTGGTCTTTTTAATGTCTTACTAATAGATTTAGAGAGGTCCTTGTTTGTGTGGTAGTATTTATTGTAAAAGGGACGCAGGTGGTGCTGTGGGTTAAGCCACAGGGCCTAGGACTTGCCGATCAGAAGGTTGGCAGTTCAAATCCCCACGACGGGGTGAGCTCCCGTTGCTCGGTCCCTGCTCCTGCCAACCTAGCAGTTCGAAAGCACGTCAAAGTGCAAGTAGATAAATAGGTACCGCTCCGGCAGGAAGGTAAACGGCATTTCCGTGCACTGCTCTGGTTCGCCAGAAGCGGCTTAGTCATGCTGGCCACATGACCTGGAAGCTGTACACCGGCTCCCTCAGCCAATAAAGTGAGATGAGCGCCGCAACCCCAGAGTCAGTCACGACTGGACTTAATGGTCAGGGGTCCCTTTACCTTTACCTTTATTTATTGTAAAAGAAATATGTGGACCTTAAAAACAAGCATTTAAGAGCCAGCCCAGTCAGTGGGCTGGACTAGGACTAGGGAGAAAGTTCAGATCCCCATATAACTGTAAGCGTTACAGTGTAAAGCATTCTGTGTGGCCTCGAGCAGTCACTATTTCTCAGCTTAACATACTTTACAGGCTTGTTGTGGTAATACAGTAGAGAGGAACAGCTGTGAATGCAACTCTGAGATCCATGGAAGAACAATGAAGTACAAATACATATTTTATTCTACTTAAATGCATGTGTCTTCATAAATTACAGTCCACTTCACAGGCTGAAGTATAACAACGGCAAGCAGAAAAGGAACACTGTTTACATCTGAAAAAGAATCGCCTCAATACAATCTTGATTTTTCAGTAATACACCTTTCCCTACCTCTTCTGTCCATGGTGGGGTTTTTTGTGAGCAAGGAATCCATAGTCTCTGCTAAGTCTTTGATTCACACAACTGATTTGTTGTTCCACCACATAATGTTCTATCTATCAACTCAAAATATTTTTTGTTGAAGACAGCAACTTCCAGGTCTTTGATGAAATTCTAAGAAGTTTTACAAACTTAGCCATAACTTTGGACTCAGCCACACAGCTGCAAATAAACCGTTTTAAATGTGTTACAAAGTGCAGTATACAAATGTGACACTAGATGGCAACAGCGAGCTATGCAAAATTCAATGTATTTTTCAAAATGTTTTTTAAAAAGCATTTTCATAGTGTTTTTTAAATGTGTGTAGATTCCACCTTTGTTGGTTTTCCTCTTCCAGCTCATCGCTTGGCTGCAGCTTATGAACCTTATAGTATATTGCAAGTGATGCCTGGTGGCAAGGAGGTGGACGCAGAAATAAATTACTCTCCTGAATAAGGTGGCATTTTAGCTGTCATCTGTGTAAAATAACTTGGATATCCAGGAAATTGATGGATTACACGGAACAGGAAAGGGATCACGCAGAAAGGAAAGGCAGGCAGAAACAAAGGAAGGCTGAGAAACAACAAAAATGAAAGAAGTACCAGCAGCTGCACATATCTGCTTCAAGTAGGAGACTGTATCGAACCAGCCCTGATTCTCCATCAGACCTAGGTTTTCCATCCTAGGAAAATATGGGCTTAACCTTTAATTTCCCTCTAAATAAATGTTAACAGCATTTGCTCAAATTCCCCCTTGATATGGCTCTGTCTCCTTTCTTCCCTGTTGTCTCCCTGCTGTTTCCTTCCACATCCAACACCAAAATTTAGATAGTATCCCCTCTACCTACCTACCTACCCCAGTAGTGCCAGAAAGATATGTTATGCTTGAACAGAAATAAAAAATATTTTCTTTTCTCTGTGGATAATATTTCAGACACACAGTGAATGAAATATGCTCTGCAAACATTGGACCCACACAAGATGCTACTATTCTTTATGGGGTCCCCATCCAACCCCCACCTGTTTTGCCATCCCAAAATTTATTGGTGTTTCATGCATATTTTTCTCCCAGTTGCTTTATGCTGCCATTAGAGGGCAGAAAAGAGTAAGTGTGTAGGCAGAAAATGCACATCCAAACCTATAATCTGCAAAGAAAAGAAGCGATGAGATTTAGATAACAAAAAGAGAGAGAGAGGAAAGGACATTGTTTTAAATGAGTCATCAGAGATAATGCGCTGAACTACGAATAATGAACCTTGCAAACTAAAACATTTCGCATCTCAGTACAGCTGCCATCTTTTGGAAGGAAGATGAGAAGTTTGCTGCTGGCATTGGCAAAACAACACTAGGTCAATAACTCCTTTATCTAACAGCAGCAAAAAGAGACGAAAAAATTTCTATGATACTCTTGTTATAAGAGAAAATAGATGTCAATTTTTACCTTTGTATGCACAATCTATTTGTTTAATTGCATTAGGAATGTGAAATCTGAAAAGGCAGGTCTCCATTGTAGTCATAGAAAAAAGGTTGCTGCTTCGTTTTTTTAATGTGTTGGGGTTTTTTTGCACTGAGAGGTTAAAACATAAAGATCATTCTGAAAACGACAATTGATGCAGTTCACAGAATGTTTATTAACAGAAGTTTTTTCCCCATATGGGTCATCCTTCTCCTTTGGGTTTTGGCTCTGAAAGCAGAATTTAAGAGGCAGACTATTGGAATGGCCCGCTTCTTTCCCAATTGTCCCAAACAATTACAATTATATCTCACATTCTCTTTTATCTTGACAGAGGACATTTTCAGAAAAGGGGGAAGGGAGGCAAGGGTGAAGGAGAGAACTTTCCCAGGTGGTTTTTATATATTTATATAATTAAGGTAACATTACCTTGTGCAATACGCAGTAAGCCCCTTGACCTATTTGTTTAATGTTTGGTAGGTTCCTTACCCAGGGGCATTTCCTTTATGTCCCCAGTTTTAAAACTGACTGTCCACGCACACACACACACAAACGGGAAGAAATGTGATGTCTATCTTGCAACCCAAAAAAGATCCCCCAGTGAACTTCATGGCTGAGTTGGGAATTTGAACCCTGGTCTCCTACATCCAAGTTCAACACACCAACAACTAAAATCAGAAATGTCAGGTCATACATTTTTTGAAAAATCATACAATGAAGCTTATTAGTAAATATGCATACGCATATTCGGAAGGTCCAAAAGAAGTAAAATGAAACAGCTTCCTATTCATGAAGACTTTCAAAAGGAAAGGTCTTCATAGAGTGTTCCCTTGCCATCAAAGAGGGCGCGAGGAGGGCCTCCCTAGAAAGGGAATTACAAAGCCAGTGCAAAAACCTTTACCTTTACCTTTTCCTTCTCCTTTTTACCCAATAGTTGAGTAAATGGTCGCTCCAAAAATGACAACAAATAAGCCTCTTAAATAATCAGTTTGCACCTGGGAGAAAACAGCTGTTCCTGTTTATCAGGGACAGTTCCTGTTTTCAGGTTCCTTTCACTGGAAAATGACTGTCTCTATTTTTTTTTTGAATTGTGGAAAATGCCTCATTAAAATTTCATTAGTGCAATTTTCTAGCATTATCATTCTTGAGGTCTGGTACCCTAGCAACAATATATTCTGGCACAGTTTTATTTTTGAGTGTATTTTTTATAAAATAACAGGGATAGGGGTGGGGTGGAACTTGCAAAGAGATATGTGATGTGAGCATAAAAGTGTTAAATGCATGCCCCTATTTCCACTGGTAAACTGGTTTTCTATTATTATTTATAGTTAGCAGAATTTACATACCACTTGATTGCAGTAAAACCTCCAAGCATGTCCTGTTTCCCACTTGCTGACACAGAATTCAGAATCATGGCTCAGGTGGTGTGATTAAAATCTTTCCACAGCAGGAGGGGGAGACATCAGTGACTCTTCACCAGCCTGACGCATCTCTGCCTCCCCCTCGCCAGATTCAGCTTCTGATTCTTCACTCCTCTCTGCCACAGACTCTCCCAGCTCACCAAGCCCAGTTACCCCTTCAGCTTCTCTCTAACCACTCACCGTCATCCCACCACCATTCCCTGGGCTCTGAGCCATGTCCCCTTAGTGGTTCCTGAGCTTGTTCCTCCCACCATTCCTCTGTCAGTATTTTCATCAGGATCACCTGATTGTGTTGTTTTACTTTCATACTGAGAGAAAGGAGGGGGCGGAAGCTAATCTTTGAGACTTCCATCTCTAGTACTGTTGTACTTTTCTTTTTTACTTTTTGTACTGTTGTACTTTTTCTTAAAAAGCAGAGACATCACCTTGCCAACAAAGGCCCATAGTTAAAGCTATGGTTTTCCCAGTAGTGATGTATGGAAGTGAGAGCTGGACCATAAAGAAGGCTGATCGCCAAAGAATTGATGCTTGTGAATTATGGTGCTGGAGGAGACTCTTGAGAGTCCCATGGACTGCAAGAAGGTCAAACCTCTCCATTCTGAAGGAAATCAGCCCTGAGTGCTCACTGGAAGGACAGATCATGAAGCTGAGGCTGCAATACTTTGGCCACCTCATGAGAAGAGAAGACTCCCTGGAAAAGACCCTGATGTTGGGAAAGATAGAGGGCACAAGGAGAAGGGGACAGCAAAGGACGAGGTGGCTGGACAGTGTTCTCGAAGCTACCAGCATGAGTTTGACCAGACTGTGAGAGGCAGTGGAAGATGAGAGTGCCTGGCGTGCTCTGGTCCATGGGGTCACAAAGAGTAGGACACGACTAATAAAATTAACCTTACAAAACTTCCAGTAACCCTGCTAGCAATGTTAATTGTTTACAGTTGTCTTTCAAATGTAACAGGCTACCTTACCCTTCCAGACAGAGATGCCTGCACACAGGAAACTACATCCAGTTCAGTATTGTCTATGCAACTAGTTGTCAGTGGCTCTCCAGAGTTTTGGAAAGACGAGATGCTGTTTTTCAACATTATCTTGTGATATTGGGGATCAACCTGGCATCTTCTACTTGCAAAGCATGTGCTGTACATTTCCTCCCCTAAAATGTTGCCCAAATGTTCTGAATTGTGAAATAATGTGTACAGATTAAAGTCAAAGTATGCAAATCAAACAGGGAGTTTCTCCTAGTATTTAGTCAAAATCCTCTTCCTTGCAATTCCCATCCATTGGACCTAGTTCCACCCTCTGGAGCAACTGAGAATAGGTCTGCCACATCTTCTGCATGACAATCCTTCAAATATTTGAAAGCTACTGTGAAGCCTACAAGTGAAAGGCATGTGATCCCAGGTAGTGAAGACTGAAGACGAAGAAGAGTTTGGATTTGATATCCTGCTTTATCACTACCCTAAGGAGTCTCAAAGCGGCTAACATTCTCCTTTCCCTTCCTCCCCCACAACAAACACTCTGTGAGGTGAGTGGGGCTGAGAGACTTCAGAGAAGTGTGACTAGCCCAAGGTCACCCAGCAGCTGCATGTGGAGGAGCGGGGAAGCAAACCTGGTTCACCAGATTACGAGTCCACTACTCTTAACCACTACACCACACTGGTTCTCAGACTTGACAGAAGGGCAGGGGAAGGAAGTGTGACCTCACCTCTCTCTCTCTCTCTCTCTCTCTCTCTCTCTCACACACACACACACACACACACACACACACACAGCCACCCACGCACAGTGGCAGACGAAGCCGCTCAGGCGCGTGAGGCAGCGAGTCCAGGGGCCGGGCGAGCCATCCATAGGGGTGAGGTGCACAGCAGGGCCTCCAGAATCTGCCTGCCTCCTCCCACTCAGCTGCCCTACGGCTGGGGGGGGGGGGAGGTGTTGGAGATTCGTTCCCCATGTCTGCAGTCATGTAATTGTCTATCACATGATGGTATATGTTTTGACTCTACAGAGTGGGAAGCGACGGAGACAGGATGTTTGTGTTACTGTGTTCCGTGAAGTGGGACTATTGTCCTTTGTTCTTTCCTCTCTTCCCTGTCTGATGAGAAAGGGGAAGGAGCGAAGTCAGAATGCTCCAAGTGCATTATTATATGTTGATCCACTGAGGTCTGTTACGCAAACTGCAATTACTCTGCAGATTCCTAAGTGTGCTAATGCCTTTTGGCATTAGTCGCTGTGATGTTCGGGCAGAAGAAAGCTTTTGAAGCTTCTGAACAATTGACCAGGAGGGAGAGAACATGCCAGTCAGGCAAGTGTCTCTACCAGGGTCCTGCACGAGAGTAGGATGCTCTGAGCAGGAGGCAGCGGGCAGACCGTTTGGGTAGCGTGGAGCCTGCGCATGCCCAAGCCACTGAATCTCTCCCAGGACCCATGGTGAATGGCACCCGGCATTTTATCACCCCCCTCAGTGTGACACCTGGGGTGGCCCACACCCACTGTACCCCCCTTCCTCCACCCCCCCCCAGTTGCAGTTGAGTAAGGGGAAATGCCTGAATATGGCTTTTGTCTGCATCAATTGCCCCATGTATCCTATTGGCTTGAAGCAATGATTCTTCAACATAAACTTCATTGGACTGGTTATGTTGTGTGGATGCCAGATTATTGTTTTCCAAAACAATTACTCTATTCTGAATTTAAAAATGAAAAGTGTAATGCTGGTGGTCAACAAAAGAGGTGTAAAGACTCTATCAAGGCAAATCTTTAAAAATGTAGTATAAACACCGACAACTGGGAAACACTGGCCTGCAAGCGCTCCAACTGGAGAACAGCTTTTCCCAAAGGTGTCATGGGCTTTGAAGATGCTCAAACTCAGGACAAAAGGGAGAAACATGCTAAGAGGAAGGCACGCTTGGCAAACCCTCCCTGTGATCAACCCCTGCCCGGAAACCTATGTCTCCACTGTGGAAGGACGTGTGGATCCAGAATTGGCCTACACAGTCACTTACGGACTCACTGTTAAAACCGTGTTTATGGGAGACAATCTTACTTGGCTATGAGTGATCGCCAAAGAAGAAGATTGGCTTGAGAAAGACAGAGATAATGCAAATTCAGGATAAAAACCTTGGTCAAGCAACAAGTTGATACAACTCTGCACAGAAGATTGCTGTAATTTCAGTGCTTCTGTCCTTTCACAAGATCACTTAAAATATCACACCCCAGTCCCTGGCAGCATGTCACGCTGCACTTGTAGAGTCTTAAATTAATTTCTAATAATTATACCCCATTACTGTTAAAAGAAATGTATAATTTCTTCTCAGAGGTTTTAGGAAAGTGCTAACATTTAACTAGAGAAAGTAATGTAAATTTACATCTTGTTAAAAAAAAAAGAGGAAAACCTGGAGGTGGGGTGGAACCAGCCCAAATATTCTTAAAGGGTTGTCTCTAAATGGCATGAGGGGTGGAGAAGGAGGGAGGGAGACAGAAAAGTTATCCTCTAGAACAGCTTTTCCCAACCTTATTACCCCACAGGTTGCTGGACTACAACTTCCAGTAGGGCTAGTTGTCAGGGCTGAGTGGAGTTGTAGTCTAACAACATCTGGGGCCCCAAGGTGAGAAAAGCCATTCTAGAATATAGAAACTTCACAATCACAGCTGGTGGCACCAATGCTTCTGAATGCCAGTGGCTGGAAACCACAGGAGGGGATAGCACTCTTGTGCTTGAATTCTGCTTGTGGGTCTCCTACCCACAGGCATCTGGTTGGTCACTGCATCTGGCTGGTCACTGCATCTGGCTGGTCACTGCAAACAAAATCTGGTTGGTCATTGCAAACAAAATACTGGACATTGGTCTGATCCATCAGGCTCTTCCTATGTTCTTAATGGCTTGGATCCAGACTAACAGAGCAATCCAAACAGTGACCAATTCAAGTGCGTTTCAGTGAGACTTAATAATGACTCAATTTGGATCTAACCCACTGTCTTGTAGAAAAGAGGTATGTGTTCCATTTGTAACACTGCAACATACAGTCATCACAGAAGAACTAGTATAACCAGCCAACTCTACATGCCCCCAAGGACTCTCATCTACTCTCACTACTGACCTGGGAGAACCACAGCCTGTCAGTGTTGACAATGCTGTATCAGATGGACCTTGTACAGTACTATAGAAGGCACATTCTTAAGTTCCAACTTTGTTATGTTTAGGAACACTTCAGGTTGAGAACTGTGGTCAATATATATATTTTTTATTAATAGTAACAACCTGAATTGTCATTCCTGTTCATGAACACAGCTAGAAAGAAAGAACACTGGCATAGTCTCAGACATGGGACTCAGCTATATTACTTTGTTTTTAAAGTGCTTTAAATGTGTTATAACCATGCAACAACAGATGGCGCTGTAGAGCACAAAACATTTCTATGCAAATTTACATAGGGTTTTTTCTTTTGTTATAACAATTTAATTTATGACTTATTTATAGCAGATTTTTTCCCCCCTGTGTGTAGATCCACCCCAGGTCACAAAGTGGTGAGGGTGAGGGCAAAAGTTGTTTTTTATTTAATAATAATAATAATAATAATAATAATATTAATAATAATAATAAAATTTCTTACCCATCCTCTACCATAAGGTTTCAGGGCAGATTACAACTGTCAGAGCCACCCGAGGTCCCAGCTCACACGAGACCAAAATCCAGTCCAAGTTATATACAAAAGGTTTTATTGAAGAACATTGTTGTCGTTACATCCAAGCTCCGTGGCTCAGCATCTTTTACCCTTAGATGTTTGAAGTCCCCTCTGAGTCAGTCCCGCCCCTGCACCAGCTTAAGAGGCTTGTACTGCTCCACCTTTTCCTCTCCTTCCTTTTCCGCAGGGTCTTCCTGCCCCCCTGTGCTCCCTCCCTTCGGGACTCCCCCAAGGCTGAGTCTTCTGACGCCTGCTCCCCCCTCCTTCGTGCTTTGGGACCAGGCTCCTCCTCAGGGCTCTCCTCATTTCTGCGCGCCTCCACATTTGAACTTGGCGCGCGTACGTTGCCTCTGACCTTCCTTTCGACCGTTACGCTACTCTCGGTACTACACTCCTCCCCTTCCGGCAGGATGTTCTGCTCCGAACTCCTTCCCCTCTCTGCTCCCTGTTCTGCTCTTTCTGACACACTGGTAACTCCACCCCCTTCACTCCGTTCCAACGGAGAGGCCGGTCCCGATCTCCAACCCCCACTGGGGATTCCCTCTTCGTTCCCCTGCTTCTGACTGCTTCCCTCTCTACTGCCCCTTGCCCTGACCAGGGGGGCTCCCTTTTGGGAATCCTCGGATTCACTTGACGGACTCACTGACAACCTCGGGTCATCGTCGTCCTCTTCCTCGTCACCCTGGGACCCCTCCCCCTCGCTCTCTGTCCCTGAAACCCTGACATCCATCCCCCCCTCGAAGCCCCCCCTTCCCCCCTCCCGCCCATCGGGTGCAGGTTGTAGGAGCTGCAGCTCTTCGGAGGTGGATGCAGGATACAGGTTGTGTACCTCCAGTTCCTCTGCTTGCAGTTCGGTGTATGAGTGTTCGAATTCGGGTTCTTGACCCAAAGTGTTCTCTTCTCCCTCTTCCATTGGTACCTCGTCTGGTGCTGCCGGCCAAGGTCCCATCAGCCATTTCCTGCGCCAGTCCTCCTCTGGTTGCTCGTCCCACCAATAAGAGGGTTCTGTGTCCACCCCTGAGCACGATCCCCTGGGCGGGCTAGATTCTGGCGTTCTCTCCTCGGCTGAAGAAAAACCCCGGAAAGTACTGTCTGAGAGTGTGGGCGTAAAGAGCCAGTCATCAAAGTACTCGGCTGGCATGGGTCTATGCGGGAAAAGGGCATGGAACTCGTCTTTTAGAAGAGGTTTGTCTAAAGCGTAGCCCGGCACCCAACCGTTGGCACTGGCTGGAGTGCCCTCTGTGGCTAGAAAGTATTCTACCCCCTCTTTCCCCCATCTCGAGTCCAGGATTTCTGTGACCTCGTTGAGTGGTTCGGCCCTAGGTGCCCTCTCCCTCTCCTGTGACTTAGTGTGTAATTGCGGGACTGTTTCAGACTCCTGAAACCTGTGCGGTGCCTTGTAGGGGGTGAGCACCGACCTGTGAAATACCGGATGCACTCTGGAACCTTCGGGGAGGGCTAGTCGAAAGGCTACAGGGTTGATCTTAGCCTCCACCTGGTACGGCCCTAACTGCCTGTGCCCTAGCTTCTTCTTGGCCAACGACTTGGCTGGCATCGCTTGGGCCGCTAACCACACCCAGTCCCCCACCTGGATCTCCTCCCCCGCTCTCCTGTTTTTGTCTGCCTGCACCTTATATGCTTGCTTGGCCAGCTCCAAATGTCTCCGCAACTCTTCGTGCACCTCCTGCAGCTCCGCTGCAAACTGGTCGGCTTCTTGCGGCACCCCCTCTCTCGGTGCCCCGAACCCCGGGAAGGTTCTGGGATGACGACCGTTGTTCGCGAAGAACGGCGTCACCCCCGTGGACGCGTGCTTCGTGTTGTTATAGGCAAACTCTGCCATCGGCAGGTAGTCCACCCAAGCTGCGGGTCGCTGATTGGCGTAACATCTCAGGTACTGCTGCATGATCGCGTTGACCCTCTCAGCTTGGCCGTTGGTCTGTGGGTGTCTCGCCGACGTAAGGTTGATCTTGACGTTCAGGATACCTAAAAGCTTCTGCCAAAAATTGGAAACAAACTGGCGGCCCCTGTCGGACAGGATGGACTGCGGCAGCCCATGCACCTTGAACACGTGATCAATGAAGAGTTTGGCAGTCTGTTCCGCCGTCGCCACCTTTGCGCACGGAATGAAGTGCGCCATCTTGGTGAACAGGTCCACAACCACCAGTACCGCCGTCTTCCCTCTGGAGCTGGGCAGGTCAGTAACGAAGTCCAGGGCTACCCTCTCCCACGGTTGCTGTGGCGTTTCCAGCGGTTCCAACAGCCCCGCTGGCTTCTGGTGTACTGGCTTGGACCTTTGACAAGTGTCACACCTGGCGACGTAATCCGCTACCTCTCCATGCATCCGAGGCCACCAAAAGTCCCTTGCCACCAGTTCTATTGTCTTCTCCTTGCCGAAGTGGCCCGCACTGGGGGCGTCGTGCAACTGCTGCAGAACCTTTGCGCGAAGCTCGTCGCTTGGCACGTAGAGGGCACCTTTGCGAGTTAGCAGCCCGTCGCGTAGTTGGAAATCTTCGCCACTCTGCACACCTCTGCGCAACTCCTCCATTTTGGACTGTGCGAACTGATCCACTTGCAACGCGCGTCGCACCGCGTCCAGATCTACTGTGATGGCAGCGCACGACCACGCCTGCGGTGCGAAAATGTGCCTGGCTGCTACTGGTGTCGCTTCATCGAGATATTGCGGTTTCCTGGATAGCGCATCGGCTATAACATTGGAATCTCCGGGGATGTACTCTATCCGGAAGTCGAAATCCGCGAAGAATTCCGCCCAGCGCATGTGTCTCTGGCTTTGGAGCTTCGCCGTGCGCCAATACTCTAGGTTCTTGTGATCCGTGCGGACCTGTACTGTGTGCTTGGCTCCTATGAGGAAGTGTCGCCACGCTTTGAACGCTGCGTGAATGGCCAACAGCTCTCTGTCCCATATGGTGTAGTTTTGCTCCGCCTTGCTGAGCTTTCGGGAGTAAAAGGCACCGGGTCTCCAGTTCCCATGTGGATCTTCTTGCAGGAGCACGGCTCCAACCGCCCTGTCTGACGCGTCGGTCTCTACTCGCATGGGCCTGCCTGGATTCACGTGCAGCAGCTGCTCCTCGGAGGCGAAAAGGCTTTTAAGCTTCCGAAAAGAGCGCTCCGCCTGTTCCGTCCACACGAACCTCTTCTTCTTGGAACTCAGAGTGTCCGTGATCGCTGCTGTCTCCTTTGCAAAACCTCTGATGAATTTGCGGTAGAAGTTGGCGAAGCCGACGAATCTCTGGACTTCCTTCCGATTGCGTGGGCTCTTCCAGTCCAACACCGCGCGGACCTTGACGCTGTCCATGGCCAGCCCCTTGTCGGACAGCTTGTAGCCCAGGAAATCCACCTCCGTCACATCAAACTGGCACTTCTCTAACTTGGCGTAGAGCCTGTTCTCCCGTAGTCTTTGCAGGACTTCCTTTACGTCCCTCTCGTGGGCCTCTTCCGTCTCCGAAAAGATCAGGATGTCGTCGAGGAAACACACACATTTCTTGTAGAGGAGTCCCGCTAGCACGTGATGCATAAAGGCTTGGAATACGTGAGATCCATTTTGGAGACCAAACGGCATAACTCTGTATTCATACGTGCCCAGAGGCGTGAACATGGCCGTTTTCCACTCATCGCCCTCCCGGATGCGTATGAGGTTATACGCTCCACGCAGATCCAACTTGGTGAAGATCTTCCCCTTCCTCACGGTTGCTAGGAGATCATCTATCTTGGGCATGGGGAAGGCCTTGGGCTTGGTCATACTGTTTATGAACCTATAATCCACAATGAGTCTTTTTTGGGGCGTGTCTTTCTTCTTTACAAAGAACACAGGACTGCCCCCCACTGCTTTCGATTCCCGGATGAATCCACGCTTCAAATTGTGCTCTATGAACTCCCTGAGATCTTGCATCTCGTCCTCAGACATGGAATACAGTTTTGCAGTCGGCAACTGCGCCCCCGGCACCAGGTCGATGGCACAATCATAAGGTCTGTGGGGCGGCAACTGGTCAGCTTCCTTCTCGCAGAAAACCTCCAGGAACCCTTCGTACTTGCTAGGTACTGCCTGCACCATGCCAAGTCGCAGCTGGTGCTCAGCCCCCTCCTCCTGGCAGGACTGGATGCAATTTTGAGCACAGTACGATGAGCAAAAGGTGATCTGGCGTTGGTACCACGCTACAGCAGGACTGTGTCTCTCCAGCCAACTCATGCCTAATACTATAGGCGTGTCAGACAGTTGGGTGACATTGAAGCTAATGACTTCTCGGTGATCTCCTATCCGCATCACCATGGGAGGTGTCTGTTGCACAACTTGCCCTCCTAGCAATTTCCTGCCATCCACCGTGACTACGTTCAGAGGCGTTGTGGCGGGCAGAAGCGCTATGCGATGCTGCTTGACGAATTGCATCCCCACGAAATCGGCGTTGCTCCCCGAATCGATCGTGAGGGGCACTTCTAGGGTGGTCCCATTTGGCAACTGAAGTGTTGCAGTGAGCTGCACCGCTGGCTTGGGTGGTAAAGGGTCTGTGGGTTGCAAAGACGCTGGGGACTGTTCTACAGATTCGCCTGGCTGAGCCCCAGCAATCCTGCTTGCAGCCAGGCATTGTCGTTTCCCTGAGGTTCCTCTTCCTGGATCACTTCTGCAGCTACCGTCGCTAAAGCTGCAGTGTGCTTCTGGAGCCTCTGGGGGCACTCTTTCGCCATGTGCAGTGCACTGTCGCAGATGTAACACTTCCTGGTCCCTCTAGGAGGCTTCGCCTTTACTGCACCGGAAACTGGGGCTCTGGCTGTTGCTTGAGCCTTAGCACCACCAAGTTCCATCGGCTCCTCCCCCTGCCTCCCTAGCGGCGAGGGATGTGACTGACTGAACTCCCTGGGGATGAAAGAAGACGTCCTCGCTGGTGGACGCACCTGACGTTCTTCCTCATTGTGCCAAGGACGTCCCTCGTGACGTATCCCAATCGCCAGAGCCCTCTGCACCACCTCCTCCAGGGTCTGAGGTCTGTCTCCCCTGGCAAGTTCGTCATTTATGGGATCGCTGAGACCCTCCCAGAACAAATCCCTCACAGGTGTGCAGTCTTTCTCCCAGCGTAACGCAGTCAGTAAAGCAAAAAATCTGGAATGGTACTGACGCACAGTGGCTTTGCCTTGCCGCAGTCCAAATATCTCCCTGCGTGCAAGATCCAAATCTACGGTTGACTGGAAGCAGGCATCCATCGCTTTAATGAATTCATCAGAATCGCGGCGGGCAGGGCCATCTTCACGCCACAAATTGCGCAACCAGTCTCTGGCCGGCCCATGCAAGTGAGAAACAATAAACCCCACTTTCTCCTCCTCATCTTTAAAGTCATGACGAAGCAAGTGTAATGCATACAAAACGTCTGCTCTGAAACTGGGGTAGTGCTTCAGGTTCCCATCGAAGTGGGTGACTAGGCTGCCCCCCCGCCTTCCAAGTCCAATGCCCTCTGATCTGGACCCTGGGAACCCTTCCCTGTTTGCACGCTTCCACCTTGTTGGCAGGTCCTGGCAGCGCTTCTCCATTTCGTCATGCTTCTTCTGAGACGCAAGGACTGCAGCAGTGAGTTTGGAAACTGTAGTTCGTAGTGCTGTCAGCTGATCCTCCGCACTCATGGCTGTCACCGTTTGTGAGCTTTGCAAAAAAAATTTTGCGTTCTTTGAGAGGGGACTTACTGTCAGAGCCACCCGAGGTCCCAGCTCACAAGAGACCAAAATCCAGTCCAAGTTATATACAAAAGGTTTTATTGAAGAACATTGTTGTCGTTACATCCAAGCTCCGTGGCTCAGCATCTTTTACCCTTAGATGTTTGAAGTCCCCTCTGAGTCAGTCCCGCCCCTGCACCAGCTTAAGAGGCTTGTACTGCTCCACCTTTTCCTCTCCTTCCTTTTCCGCAGGGTCTTCCTGCCCCCCTGTGCTCCCTCCCTTCGGGACTCCCCCGAGGCTGAGTCTTCTGACGCCTGCTCCCCCCTCCTTCGTGCTTTGGGACCAGGCTCCTCCTCAGGGCTCTCCTCATTTCCGCGCGCCTCCACATTTGAACTTGGCGCACGTACGTTGCCTCTGACCTTCCTTTCGACCGTTACGCCACTCTCGGTACTACACTCCTCCCCTTCCGGCAGGATGTTCTGCTCCGAACTCCTTCCCCTCTCTGCTCCCTGTTCTGCTCTTTCTGACACACTGGTAACTCCACCCCCTTCACTCCGTTCCGACGGAGAGGCCGGTCCCGATCTCCAACCCCCACTGGGGATTCCCTCTTCGTTCCCCTGCTTCTGACTGCTTCCCTCTCTACTGCCCCTTGCCCTGACCAGGGGGGCTCCCTTTTGGGAATCCTCGGATTCACTTGACGGACTCACTGACAACCTCGGGTCATCGTCGTCCTCTTCCTCGTCACCCTGGGACCCCTCCCCCTCGCTCTCTGTCCCTGAAACCCTGACAACAACAATGAAATATCCAATCGTAAAATGAACAAAAGAGTAACAACCAAAAAGCAAGTTATAAAGATAATTAAAAACAGTTCCACAAATGAAACAATCACAACAATCCCATATACAAAAGAAGTTTGAAAATAGCTCCAATACAGATTGGGATAAAGAATAGGATCTCCACTTAAAAGGCTTGTTGAAAAAGGAAGCCATGATAGCTATGTTCTGCCTCTATTGTCAGAGGCATTACGCCGCCTAATGCCAGTTGCTGGGAACTGCAGGCAGACAGAATTCTGTTGTACTTATGTGCAGGCTCCCCACAGGTACCTGGTTGGCCACAATGAGCACAGGATGATGAAGTAGATGGACCACTGGCTTGATCCACCAGACTCATCATATGAAGGTATTCAGCTGGTGCTGAAAACACGAGAAGGAATCTGCTCAACATGTAATGGGAAGGGATTCCAAAGGTTGGGTGGCAGCACACTAAAAGACCAATTCCTGTATAATATGGGATGGACCTCCTGCTTTCTTCAGGAGGCTCTCTCCTACAGAGTACACTATTTGATTGCATATATTAAGAGGCATGATGTTCTTTTAAGTCTCCTGCTCCCAAGCAGCTTGGCACTGAGACTCTTAGGCCATAAAGGTAAAGCTAAAGGTACCCCTGCCCATACGGGCCAGTCGTGACCGACTCTAGGGCTGCGCACTCATCTCGCTCAAGAGGCCGGGAGCCAGCGCCGTCCGAAGACACTTCCAGGTCACGTGGCCAGCGTGACAAAGCTGCAGCTGGCGAGCCAGCACCAGTGCTGCCATGGAAACGCCGTTTACAGCTTGGCACTGAGACTCTTAGGCCATAATCTTATGCAAACCTACCTGATGGAAAACCCCACTGCACACATCCGGACCTAAGTCTGAGTAAACACATACAGGATCACACTACCCAAGCACTCAACTCAGTTGTCAAACAGAGCCATGTGACCTTTATTGTTGCTCATTTCCCTTGTAAATAATATATCGTGTCTTAGGTAAAGGTAAAGGGACCCCTGACCATTAGGTCCAGTCGTGACCGACTCTGGGGTTGCGGCGTTCATCTCGCTTTATTGGCCAAGGGAGCCAGCGTACAGCTTCCAGGTCATGTGGCCAGCATGACTAAGCTGCTTCTGGCGAACCAGAGCAGCGCACGGAAATGCCATTTACTTTCCTGCTGGAGCGGTACCTATTTATCTACTTGCACTTTGACGTGCTTTTGAACTGCAAGGTGGGCAGGAGCAGGGACCGAGCAACGGGAGTTCACCCCGTCGCGGGAATTTGAACTGCCAACCTTCTGATTAGCAGGTCCTAGGCTCTGTGGTTTAACCCACAGCACCACCCGTGTCCCCTATCGTGTCTTAGTTATCCTTGTATTCTTTGCGATCTTCATTGAACTGTTGCTTTTGACTGCAGCAAAGAAATGGGATCTGAGCTTGCACAGCACAGTAACAACAAGCTTGAGTTATTTTCTTTTTCTTTTGGTCTGGACCAGTACCAAAAGAAGGCCCAGATTACAGTAGGTGACTCAAGAAATTAAACCTCATTGAGTTTAGCAAATTTTTCCCCCCAAGTAAATGTACTTGGAATTAAGGTGTACAATTTAAACTAAATAATTCATCCACAAAATACACAGAGCATTAAAAAAAAAAAGTTTATATCTCCATGGACTTGCTGTGTATGAAGCCTAATATCAGTCCAGAAATTGATTAGGGTTTGCCATCTAGTCAAAAGATATAGCTATACACAGAGTCACAGCCTGGGTTCATTTATCCTTTTCATTTGTAGTGCTCCATATTATATGAGTGCAGATCGATTTGAATCTCTTTAATATTCATGATCCTCTCACCAGTCTGAGTGAAAGAGATAAAGCTTTTGATGGCAATCTGAAGAACTTGATTAACAATGCACTAATCATCTGTACCATTGACCTGATTTTTTTAAAAAAAATGTTTTCCATTCATCCATCATTCTATTACCAAAGATGATTGCATTACCTTACTATTTTTTTACCTAAATAAAACCACATGAGTTGTAAATATCATGTCTTCTTTTTTTAAAAAAATCACAAATGCACCTTGAAACCAAATTAATTTAAACTAAAAAATATTAAAGCGACCTATAATAACCAATTAGCACATGAACAGGGGAAAGCAACTTACAAGTGGCCCCCGATAAACCAAGTCACTTTGACTTCCTGTTAATAAATGTTAAATTGTGCCAAGGAATTAATTTTGCAATAAATTGTTATTGTTGTTGTAATATCTAACTAAAGCATATTACCAGGAGTAATTATCCATATATCAGAATGCATTGAATGTAGTGTGCGCACTATAATTACTCCCCAAATTGCTTATCATTCAAATGGTAATTTTAGCAATAATGTTGCAGTAGCTATAACTTACCTTTCATCTGCGGAGAAGTAGTTTATAATCACCACACCAACCTGGATCTTGCACATGTAACAGAAATCACTAGTAGCGAAAATATATAGCGAGGCAGATATACTGCTTACTCAAATTCATCCATTTGTTCTACCATGGTTATCAGAAAAGGTGTACATGGTATAATTGCTAATGTAATGCAGCTTTTGCCAACCTGGTGGTCTGCAAAAAGTTTTGAATTACCCCTCCCATCAGCTAGGGTTGCTGGGGTGTTGTTGTTTTTTGGCAAAATCACAAAAAGATGTTTTTGAGGTATTTTTGAACTAATTTTAAGGAAAGTTGGCAAAATCAATACTGTCAACAGAGGTTGCCATACGTCCGGATTTTCTCGGACATTTTTCTTTCCATTTCCTCCCGGACACTGCTTCCACCCACAGTATTATGTGTTATGTCAAGGAAAATACAGATGTATTTCAACCCTACTCAGATCCAGCCTGTTGGAGTTGTAGTCCAAAACATCTGGAAGGCACTAGTTTGCCAATGGTGGTTGTAGTACAACTTTGTGAGTGATCAACAAGGACTTGGATCTGTCTTCTGATTCCTCTCCCTGTAATGTAGGTAAACTTTGGAAGAGTAATTTTGTTCACACACATGTTTACCATAACTGACCGCAGTAGCAACAGATGTGGGTTTGAACAAAGGAACGTGTTAATTATTGCAGGTAGAACAGTCATATCGGTGACATCAATTTGATGAGACGGGTTATACTCTCATTCAAGAATAATCAAAGCCTGTTCAGGCTTTAACACAGAACAGGATAGAATGCATGGAGGGGACATTTTAACCACTAGCCCCAGAACCTGTTTAAACATTTTCTTTTCCCAGTACCTGTGTACATATAGCCAAATGTGGACAGGGTGCTTCTTGTACATTCAATCAGTATTGTATACTTTGAGAATAAGTGTCATAAGCTTTCAAGACACAGAAGAGAAGGCACTGATGAGAACCAGCTGGCTTCAGCCTTCTTAAGGAGAACTTCCAGCAGCAGTCAGCTACTGGTAACAGTGCTTGCAGTTCCTGTCTTGCTGCTTCCTGCTTGTCTTGACCCTTGACCTTATGACCATCGGATTCCCTGACTCCTGGCAGTCTAACCATGTGGATTGCTGTTTGCCCAATCCTTGGATTGGACCAGACTTTGGATGCTGACTCAGCATCCAGGCAAGTACAGCTCAGAGACTCTTCCGGTTGGCTGGCCTCCCACCCCACTGAGCTCTGCACATGGTTGCTCAGCAACAAGACTGTGACAACAGGCATTGTGCATAGGCTTTGTGCAAACAAGATGCTTGACTGTGTGAAAGTCTGGTGCTGAGCCATCAGGTGTGAATGTCTGAACAGAATTCAGGTCTTGAATCATCATGTACATGTCAACCAGCTGAGAGTTTTAAAGCCAAACTATAACCGCTAGAGGGACGCGGTGGCGCTGTGGAGGTCTTCTTGAAGTCTTGAGATGTTCTGATGGCAATGCTGATCAGGGTTTCCCTTTTTCTCCCCCTCCTGGGATGAAGTCAGGAAAGGGTTTGCGTAAAAACTTTGCTTTTGACCTCATTAAATTTATTTTAAGGGGTTATCCTTAAAAATTCTCTCTTTTTGAGGATAAGAGAGATTTTTCCTTAGACTATAGATAAAGTTTGACCTCATAAGAAGCACTTTTAAAAATGTGTTTCTTCTGTGCAGCCCTCTACATGTCTATGGTAATGGTTGGTTCCTTTCTAGACCTACCGCTGTTCAGCCCAAAGGTCCCCAAAGCAGTGGACAGAATATGAATACAAAGGAAAAACACAATAAAAACAAATACAAAAGTATAATTAATTAATTAATCAATTAATAAAAAGTATAAAATAGCAAAATAATTTGAAGCACCAAATCACTCTGGATTCATGGTCTTGCAATGATGCTCTCGTACAGACACGACTCCACAGCACACAGAAGCCAAATTAACTCACATCCTCCCCTCCAATCTCTCCCTTAGGAACAAGCAAAGAGGGGGAGTGCTCTCACTCTCATCAGAACCCAAAGAAGTATCACAAAGGGCAAGTTACCTTTGGTGCCCCACCCTTCAGAAGTAAGCTCCATTGAGTTCAATGGCACCTACTCTCCTATTGCTTGTAGAAATGCATCTTCAAACTGGGAGATGATGTGAAATCCTTTCCATGCTGCTTTTCAGACCAATGAAAAATAATGCCTACTTGTAAGAGCATAAAAAGGCATTTGACTTGCCCTTCTGGGGCTGAAACGTGGGACAGGTGTGTCCCCCCCCCCAACATAAAAATAAAATCTTCTAAGAGAGAAGGTTAACATATTTTACCATGCATGTTCCTGGGGATTCCAAGTCTACATTTAATATTTTATTTTAAATAAGAAGTAGTTTCTTCTCAAGGAAAAGAGTGGTTTTTATTAGCTAATGAATAATAGTATTTAACTCACGGCTTCCATAGCTTGGTAGCATATGAAATTTGCAACTGCCCATGCATTCAGTGTTAGGTAATTGAAGCAACTTGATCTGGTATTGGACTAAATCTAAAAGATAAATATACAACATAGTGTACTGTGCAAGCTTAGACATGAGAAGTAAACTCTACTGAGCTGAATGGGTCTTACTCCCAGGCAAGCAGTCTTAGGGAGCAATCTTACAGACCCTGGGAGGACATCAAAGGACCATAGGATAAAGCAGATCTCCCATATGGCTTTGAGTTTTTGTACTGATATTTATTTATTTATTTTGAAGTACTGGGTTATTGTTTTTTCTCCCATTGCAACCAATGGAATGGAAAATACAACTCCGCTCAAAAAAATATTACCCCCTCAGATACAAAAACAGAAAGAAACACCAACACTCCCCCCCCCTCTCTCTCTCACCCCTTCTATTCTGTTGGCATGAGTCTGGCAAAGCTTTGGATTAGGCAGTCCATAAATAGGATTTTCCCCTCCATGGACCCTTTTGGATAACACTGCCTAGGATTCATTGTGTATGATTTTGTTCAGTTGTACTAGAGCTGAAATTTGTCATGATAAAAAATAAATGCTAGATATCCATTTATAGCATACTATGAAGGATTGTTGCCATTTATTTCACTTGAGTTTCCTGCAAATCTATCATGAACAGCAAAGCTAAATGATAAATGCTGACTAGCCTGCACCCTACCCTGCAGAGTTCTTGCTCTAGACAGATTCTGCATTAGGTCTCACACTTAAATATCTTATGAAGTCTTTACTCATAAATCAGGTCCAACCTTAAAGAGGGCACGTGTTGCAGTGGGACCTGGCAACCTAAACCTGTGTTGTGGGTGGGTACGTATGGATAGCCACAACACCCGATTGGTACGTCCCTTGATGCAGGGTTCAATCAGGCCAATGGGACGCAGGCTAAACTGATCAAGGGACCCATATATACCTATGCACGTGACCCAGAGCTTCCTCTTTCGGTGTGTGCATCTGAACACCCACCCACCTCTCCCTACATTTAGGGCTTGTGCGCTTGACCTTGCTATGCCGTTGTGTGTCATCTGTTGTTGGGACAGGGGCATGGCAGGAATTTTCCCCACTTGGCTGATTGGCTGGTGCCATTTGGGTTTCGCCTGCCAAAATCGTCACAACTTGTAAGGTTGCAGATAGGGATCCCTATGTGCAACGGTGCAGGGAGCTAGTCGAACCAGAGCCTATGCAACCATTCACTTGGTGCAATCAATAAAGTTGTGGCCTAAATTCTGCCAAAAAACAAACCAAAATTTGAGTCTTGTCTGAATTTATTTAAAGGGGGGGGGGTTAAAGGTCTCAACATGCAACTATTACAACTACTGTATGGGCACAATCCGACAAGTTCTCCCCACCGAGATATTCTTCTTCAGCTCCCATTCATTCCAGTGTTTGAATTACAAGAGGGACAAGGAAATTGAGATGGGAGACTTATAGATTTCATTAAGGTCTTTGTCTAACTTTCCCTCCATAATCTGAGCACTAGCATGTGGGTACATTGTGCCCCTAGAAACAAATGACTAGCCTACCTGGCAAGAGAATTGTCTTCAAACAAATGCTTTTGCATTGGACAACCTCTTGCATTGGCAGTTTTATATTTTGTGCATTTTCATTTTAAAAAAAGAACCCTGAGTAATTATATGCAAAATGACATACAAAGGAAGATGTATATTGTACATATAATACATATGAAAGAGTCATGCATTGTTTGTATTTTTAGTGAGATGGGTAAAAATGTGTCACTTCCTATACAGATCAAGGAGTAAGAAGGGAATAAGAAAACAAAATTCCATGTGGATAAGTTCAGCACTGAGGTTTTAATAAAAATCCAGCCCTGTCTGAAGCCATCTATTCCTTACCCAAAACAAAAGACCCTCATTATATTGGGACTCTTTCCCAAATAACTGCAGAGCAATGCAGTGAGTTAAGAAATTGCTATTGAAGGTGATGATCGTTGGTTTGACTTCTTAACAACCAATGGAGATCTCACCTCTGTCTCGCAATTGATTTAACTAAGCTATTTTTCACCTCTGGTACATCTACATTCAACTTGTGTCACTCACTGGGAAAAATTTGCCATTCATATTTCTAAAGCACAGGTTTCACCCACAGCTGATGATTTACCTGAGTTTCTCCATCAGGAATAGGCTATCCACAGCCCTCCAGATGTTATTGGGCTACAACTCTCATTACCACTGACCATTGGCCATGCTGCTTGGGGCTGATGGAAGCTGAAGTCACCATCCCCCTTCACCACCATCCTACATGCTGAATAGGCATTCGAGAAGAAAATGCCACCTGAAAGTTATTATACTAATAGAAAATGGACCCATTGAGATCAAAATGATACTAAGGCAGGGAAGAAAGAGAAAAGCTATGATAGCCGTCCAGGCAGTATGATACTGGAAATAAATGTCTCCTGCATATGAATTAGTTGCAAGATGTTTAAAGCCTCTTGTGAGAATATTTTTAATATGGCAACAAATACCATTTTCTTGATTACTTTTAAGACCCGATTAAAGTGAAGGAGCTCAGCCCAATAAGTTGTTTCTGGAGGGCGGGAGCTAACTGAATATAATTTTGGGGGTTGGGAAATTGTGCCGCCATTTAGGTCTGAAATACACAGCCTTGAGAAATGCTTTTTTAAAGCTGTTTGCTTTTTAAATGGCAACAGTCTGTATATCTATTTGTCTAGACTCCATCAAGGGGCCTATTGTAGCTGGAGGCTTAGGCTTGAAGAAGACTAAAGGGCTACATCATGTCAAAAACCTGAAGTAGGAATTATTGCCTTTCTTGCTTCAGTTCACAGCTGTATTATGTCACCAAATCACATCACAGTGTAATCAAAGATGAATAAAATATTTTTCCCCTTTACCTTAAATGCTTTTCCTGTCAATTACAATCAAAGGACATGATTTCAGGTCTGTCAGTTGGCTGGGTTCCTTCTGACTGATGACTCTAAAACTGTAATCTACTAAATATAAAATGAATCAGAGAAGTCTCAGAATGATTCTGCCATTAAGAAAGAAGTTTTTTTTTCCCCCTTCCCACAGGGGACAGAAAAATAATTGGTCTTTAAAGAATGAAATCAAAGATGTTAAAAATGACTCTTGTGGTCTTTCCCCCCACTCTATATTATTGGCATTTTCGTTCGTACAAAAATTTCAGTAATTTTCCTTCGGGAAAAGCTCCTATCAGCATTCTAATCAACCCGATCTCATCTCGTGTGCCATTAAAGTAAACATTAACTAATATCTTATTTTTATAAGTCCATACTTTTTTGTTCGTATTATTAGGTGCTCTATGATGGCAAACTGTAATCCCACTACAACGACAACTTCTAGGCAGTTTACTAGCTTGATTACATCATTAACCATAATCAAAAACAGTTCCCCAGAATGATTTCAGCTTAGTGGTAGGGATTGCTTCCTTTGATCTCAGTAGCATCATTTTACGATAGGTTGCTCCTCATTTACACTACAAATGCTGGCAAAAATGAAAGTGGTATCTTTGCAAGCAATATTGGATAAAATAAAATAACCAGTTCAGCAGTCTATGCCAGTTGCTTTCATCGATGAACAATCAGAATTTCTTTTTTAAATCCTGAAAGAAAAGTCTTAGATTGTGTCTCATCTCTGTATGATATTGCTTTGTGTTTTCTGTTTAGTAGCATTTTTAACACAGTTTCCAATCTCCCCCCCCCTCTTTTTAAGTCTTTATTAATGAATGTGTTAAAAACAACCCGTTTTGCATTGTGCTCCAGCAAAAGGAGATTGATCAACATATCACTGCAGTACTTTGGCGATATACATAGCATAACATTTTACTGTAATGTACTAATATACTGCTTTTTTACTGTTTCATTTGTAATGTTGTCACCACTGATGAGCAAATACAAACCTACAGACTGTTTGAATAATGCATGTCATTATTGGGGAAGTAATATTTCTTTCTGTGTTGAAAGTAGATTCCACAGTGATTATTTGGGTGAGCACAATCTATGAGACTAGAAAAAATATATACAGTGCAGGTCAGGTATAAGTTGTTTACATAGACTTATTTAGCAGCCCCCTGTCTTATGCTATCGCTCCTATACAATCTCCATTCTGGATGTAAGAATCCACATGGTATTTGCTGCTGGGGAAGGCCAATCCACTGATTTGCTTTCCATGGATAAAACCCAATAGGGATTTTTTTTTAATGGAAAACCAGAGTATCTTGCAAAGATGAAGACAGCACATCTACTCCTCTACTTCTACAAAGCGTGTTCTCACTAAAAGGAGAGCACGGGTTGCGGATGGGGCTATACAAGGCACCCCATGATTGCTAGGCAAGTTAAAGCCAGGGCTTGTTTAGATGGGAGGATCTGGTTATCTGGGGAAAGTTGATGTTGCAAACTTAGGGGTGGGGTCAGTGGCTATTTAAGCAAGGTCCACAGCTTTCTCTTTCTCTTTTGCTGTGGACATCGGATCTCATCGGATCTCTGAGTGACTACAGCAGAAGTTTGGGTCGTATACCTTTTCCCTTTGTTTTTCTTCCTCCATTTTCTCCTCTTTCTTTAATTTGTTGCTGAAAGATCCTTCCCCACTTTATTTAATTTTCCTGTTTGTTTTAATTCCCTTTAATTTAGTCGGGGGGGGGGTGCTCGGCCTAGGCCCAGGGGCCGTGTGGGGAGGGCTTCCCTCAATTCCCCTGCCCTCTTGCAGGGTCGATCCCCAGTCAAGGGAACATTTCTTCTCAGTTTGTCCTTGCTTCTCCCTTCCCCACAGGCTTCTGTTGGTGCCGGAGTAGGCCTCCTGGGCGGCTTTCGCGCGATCCCCCCCCCCCCCCGCCGCCTGGGCCTGCAGGTGCCGGGGGCCTCCCTGCGATTTGGCGCTCCCTGGGCCTCCGGAGGCTCCGGAGAGGCCTGCATCGGCCTCCGAAGGCAAGCGGGGCCCCGATTCCCTATTCAGGGCCTTTGCTTCCCTGCGGCTGGCTGCCTGGCTAGGGGTGGCTTACCTTGCCCTGTAGCAGGCCCTGGGAGGCCGGCCTGGTGTTGCTGGGGGGCTGGGTGCCGCTGGTTGTCCCCAGAGGTGCATTGATTTGAGCGGAGAGCTGTGAGGCCTCCATTTTGCAGCCTCATTAGGCGGGAGCGCCATTTTGATTCCTCTCGGCCACGTGGCGGCCTCTAGCGTTCAGGCCTAGTAATTGCAGGGCCTGGTGGTTGCTTTATCCTAGGCTGAGTATAATTGGTACTACTGCGACCTCTTGTGGCAGTTGATATGTTTGCAGGCAATTAATTTCTTCAATTGCACGCAGCCTGGACGGCTAGTGTAGGTGTGTGTGCTGGTAAAGAGCACAAGGTTGTGGTTTGTTTCCGTATTGGACAGCTTCTGATTTGGTGGCTGGTGCTCTTCCCAGCTGCTCCTGGGTTACCGATCTGTTGCATAATCTGTAAGCAAGGGGTTGCCTCCTGTCTACTGGTGCATCATTTTATAGTCTAGGTCTTAGTTTTAATTAACTATTTAATTCATTCTGCTTCATTTTCTTGCAGATTCTAGCGTCTTAAAGAACTTAGTTGGTTTGTTTTTTTTTTTTTTTCCTACTTAATTTTCTTTTCTTTTCTTTTCTCACCAGTAGTAGGAATGGCTCCTAAGAAGGCAGCAGGAAGGCCTGTTCCAGCCCGCTCCTCGAAGCGGCCTATAAAAGGCCCATCCCAGGCCTTGCGATCTCCGCAGCCTGGTCAGTCCTTGAAACGCATCCAGGCTATGGTTTCAAGTTTGTCTGGCGACCCGGTGACACTGGCAAGGGTAGAGGCGGAGATGGATGGCCTGCTACACCGTTGCTCGACCCCGTCAACGTCATCAGCATTCCCGCCTCCCCCGGTGGATGTTTCCTCTCCTGCATCATCATCTAGTGAAGAAGGGGAGCCACCGTTAGCCGGAGTTGGCTTACCTGATGCTCCGCAGGTCCAACCTTCGGTGCTGCCTGTATCGCAGGATGCAGTGCCTAGGGGCCGTGGTCGTGCCAGGGTCGGCGCCAGAAGAAGCGCATCGACCCGGGGCCGCGCTGTACGGGGCTCACCTGTACGGCCCCCAGAGCTGGGGCATTCTAATCCAGTTCATTCACAAGTTGTCTCTGTTCAGTCAGCCCCAGGTGCAGTGCAACAGGGTGAAGCGTCAGATTCTTCGATTGAAGACAGTCTTCCTCTTCCTCCAAGGTCCTCTTCCGGTGGGCATCGTCGCCGAAAAAGGGGCTCCAGGAGGCACTCTAAGAAGAGACGGAGGGACACATCGTCCTCCACTTCAGGTACTTCCTCCATCAGCTCTAGCAGTGATGAGGGGGCCCCCCTTAAGCTTTACTGGGGCTACGGGGAGTCGTCGGGGCTGCCAAAGTGGGTTTGGGAGCGTAGGGCAAATTCTCATAGGGCCAGGTATGGCGCCGTACAGGAGTGTCGAGAAGGGGTCCTGGTGCCTGACGTAAGAGTCTCCACCAATTCTGCTAGGGATATTATTCCTGGTGCCCACTTGTCTTCCAAATTGCGGTCTAGGATTCTGGATGGCCGCTACGTGGATATTTTCAGCTTGGCTCCTCCGCTTGATGGTCGGGAGCCGCTGGACAAGGGCCTTTCCGTTCCCAAAAGACGGACAATTGTAGCAAAGGCTGACAGGACTTTTGAACGTTGGATGGATAGTTTCCAGGTTTTTGCTGGTGTGATTTCTGCAGCGTATCCCAAGAGGTCTCTGCACCTCTGGGTTTATCTGTCTATTGTCCGTTCAGCTTTTACGATGGCTGGCGAGACTGCTGCATTATCATATGACCAGAACTTTAGGCGTAGGGCGGCCAAGATACCGACGGCCCGCTGGGACAGGAAGGACTTGGATGTGTGGACCACTTATGTGGCACCACGTATTGAGAAGAAGGCTTCTGAGTTGCAAAAATTCAAGCCTGCCACCCAAAAAGTTGGGCGCAAGTGGTTCTGCTGGGACTTTAATAAGGGCATTTGCCAACGTCAAGCCTGTAAATTCGCACACCTTTGTGACAAATGCTCTGGGAGCCACTCGGCTTCTGCTTGCTCCGCGGCCAGGCGGCCCTTTCGCAGGGGAGGGGGCTCCCAGCAGCCCCCCAAGGTCCCTGCCCAGCCTCCTGTTCCCGGAGCAGGAAAGTGATATCTTTTCTTTGGCCTATACTCCGGTTCGGCTACAGCCGTTACTGGCGTTATTGGAATCTTACCCAGACAGAGAGTCAGCGTCGTATTTGAGTAATGGTTTTTCGCTGGGATTTAGGATCCCAGTGGTCGTGGCCCCTGTAGCCCAGAATCCTAGGAACCAGAAATCCGTTAAGGACATGCCTGGTGTGGCGCGTAAGAAAATTGAAAAGGAGCTGGCTTTACGTCGTATGGCTGGTCCTTTCGCCACCCCCCCCTTTCCTAATTTGCACATTTCACCCTTGGGAATAGTTCCCAAGAAGGCCCCGGGGGAGTTTCGCCTAATTCATAACCTCTCTCATCCTAATGGTACGTCGGTTAACGACGTAATTCCCCCGGAGCTCTGTTCGGTGAAGTATGCCTCTCTTGATCATGCGATCAAGATGATAAGGAAGTTTGGGCCTGGTGCCCTATTGGCCAAGTGCGACATTGAGTCGGCTTTTCGTTTGTTGCCAATTCATCCTGAGGATTTCTGGCTGCTGGGTTTTCAGTTTGACGGGGGATTCTATTTTGATAAGGCTATGCCCATGGGCTGCTCGGTAGCTTGTGCGGCTTTTGAGTGTTTCAGCTCATTCCTGGAATGGGCCTTGCGCGACAGAACCGGTTTGGGCGGGGTTACGCATTATTTGTATGACTTTTTACTGGCCTCCGCGAGGGACACGGGGAATTGCGTGGTTCTGCTGCGTGCCTTTGCGTCCCTGGCTGAAGACCTGGGGGTTCCATTAGCGGCAGAGAAAACTGAGGGTCCCACTACGCAACTTACCTATTTGGGTATCTTGTTGGATACCGTGGCCCAAACCTCTAGTTTGCCGCCAGATAAGTTAGTTGCTTTAAGGAAGGTCATTGAAGAACTGCTCCCATTGAGGAAGGTTACCTTGCGACAGCTTCAGTCGTTGCTAGGTCATTTAAACTTTGCTTGCAGGGTGGTGGCGCCGGGGCGCCCGTTCTGCTCTCGCCTGGCCAAACTTACCTCGGGGCTGCAGGCACCGCATCATAGGGTTCGTTTGTCCGCCCAAGTGCAAGCCGACCTCCGTGTGTGGCTGGAATTCCTGGAAGAATTTAATGGCGTATCACTGTGGCAGGACACTTTGAACCTCCACAATGATTTTCAAGTGCATTCTGACGCGGCAGGGTCACTGGGGTTTGGTTTGTTTTGGGACGGCAGGTGGTGTGCTGAACCTTGGCCCCAGGCTTGGTGTGGGGAAGCGATAACTCGAGACCTGACATTTCTTGAGTTTTTCCCCATAGTTGTTGCGGTACACTTGTGGGTCGAGCATTTTAAGGACCATCGGGTTTGTTTTTGGTCCGATAACCAGGCAGTAGTGACTGTTTTAGCTAAGCAGTCATCCCGGTCGTCTAGGGTTTCGGCCTTGCTTCGGGTGTTTGTTTTGCACTGTCTGCGTTTTAATATTGTATTTTCTGCTCGCTTCGTTCCGGGTATTTCTAACGAGATTGCTGATGCTCTGTCCCGTTTTCAGATGGAACGATTCAGGTCATTGGCGCCAGAGGCTCGAGACCGTCCGGAGATTTTCCCGGATCATCTCTGGAACCTTGGCAACACTTAGTTTCACAGGGAGTAGCAGCATCAGTCGCCCCTTCCACGCTAAGGTCCTATAAGAAGGCCTGGGCTGATTTTCTGTCCTTTAATGGCCAATCGGCGGGGGCGGTCATCACCCCTCATTCTACTGCCCAGGTGCTTAAGTATCTGGCACATTTGTTCCAGATGCGCCGGGCGGCTAGGACCCTGCGACTTCACTCGGCAGCAATTTCTTTCTTTAGCAGGGCCACTTTTGACAAGGACCCATGTAGGAAGTTTGTGGTGCGCCGGGCATTGGAGGGATGGGGACGGCTCACCCCATCGAGGACTGTTCCCAGAAGTCCCATCACTTTTGAGTTGCTGATACAGATGCGCAGTAAACTGCGGAGCATCTGTTGGTCCAAGTTTGAGGCCCGTCTATTTTCAGCAGCCTTTTCCTTGGCATTCTTTGGGGCACTGAGGGTAGGCGAGGTGGTCCTGGAGCAAAAACGGGATGGAGGTTCCAGGGGTTTGCTGTTGCAGGACGTGAGCATGTCACAGTCGGACCTGAGGGTGCATATCAGGAATTCGAAGACCGACCAGGTGGGTAGGGGAGCCGTCATTCGGCTCTCGGCAACGGGAGAGAAGGGTCCTTGCCCCGTAAAGGATCTTAAGAGATACTTGTCCTTGCGGCCGGCAGGCGAGGGGCCTTTGTTTATTCATGAAAATGGGCACCCTTTAGTCCGGCATCAGTTCACTAAGGTGATGCGCAAGGTGGTAGTGGCCTGCGGCCGCAAAGCATCGGAATTTGCTCCTCACTCCTTCCGTATTGGTGCCGCAACGACAGCTGCCCATTGGGGTTTGTCTGCAAGGAGGATAAAGGACCTGGGTCGTTGGAGATCGGATGCATTCAAAGTATATGTGAGGAAATAATGGTGGTGTGTGTACTGACATTTTTGTGTTTTAACCCTAGGTCTGGCCGCTATCCGTATTTGGATAGTGGGACACAGCATTGTGCACTGGGCCGCTGTCAGAGCTCGTCAATCTGGTCTGGGAGCTGGCTTGGGCCTTCCGCAGCACGTGCAGGTGTCCTGGATTTCCAGACGAGGGATGCAGTGGAGAGAATTATTGCCTCTCATGCACAGACGGGTCCTCCACGCTGGCCCCCCTACAGCGATAGTGGTGCAGCTGGGGGAGAATGATATGGTTTCCTCTTCCTGCTTTGGGCTGCGTGCTGCCATATTACTGGACTTGAGGGATTTGGCGGCCTTGGTGCCTTCAACCACACTAATTTGGTCGCAGCTGCTGAAACGCCGCATTTGGAGGGGTAGCCCTTGCCCGGCGGCCACCGAAAGAGTTAGGAAGCGGATTAATTCCGCGGCAAGCAAATTGGTGGTTGGTTTGGGCGGATTTGTGATTCCTCACCCTCTGATTTCGTTCAAGGCCTCTGAATTATTCAGGGATGATGGGGTGCATCTTTCCCCGTTGGGGAATGATGTCTGGTTGGATGCAGTGGTGTCCAAGTTGAGGGTGTGGTTTAGTCTGTGAGTGGTTGGCGGCGAGCGTAAAGGGCTCGGGTGGCGGTTAGGCATTGGTTAAAATTGGTTGGTGGAGGGGTATGGATAGGCTGGGCCTGCCCCTCCAATGCTGCACGGGTATTCCGTTAAAGGAATTCTGGAACTTACCATCCCCTTCGTCCAAACCCTTGGTGCAGGGTGCGGGCCGTGTAAGTTCCAAGGAGCATGCGGGGATTAGCTGAGGGTCTGTTTCGCAGCTCCAGTTGACCCTGATCTTGCTCTTCCGCACTGACTACGGAGTCAGGGCTGTCCCCAAGGCGGGGAGGACAGATAGTCTAACCAATGCCTAAGCAACCACTCACAATTTGTATTGATAATAAAGTTGTGGCCAAAATTATGCCAAAAACCTTAAACAAAAATAATGTGTGAAGTTTGAGTTATTGGGTTTGGGGTGTCTTGGGGACCTCAGCACGCAAGTGCAAAGTGGTGGTCTATCCACTTCTGATCTCTGTGATGAAAGGAAATGTGTGAAACTAAATAAGATAAATAAATCTCAGTTGACATGGACAGCTCTGTTTCTTTGTTCAGATATATATTTGAATGCTTATCTACCTCTGATCTATCTCCACACAGCTTGCAGCTTCTATGACTGGGAACCAGAAATGTCTTTACTCAGATTTTAATCTCCACTCCCTCCAAACTGGCAAATGAGAGAAAGAATTAAGAAGAGGAAATGGTTATTAGTAAGACCTAGAATACAAAGTTTTTATTTTGGGGAAAAGAGGAGAAGCTGTAGGGTTTAGGTGAATGAGAAGAAAGGTGTGCTCCTGGACCAAGTGAGAGTCAGGAGTTGCCAGCAGATTTGGTCCTCTCTTCTCACCTCCGAATTTTTGCTTCTTGTTTTTACTCACGTTCATAGGCAGGGGTGACCATATCATACTTCCGGTGATAGCTCCTTGCACATTATAGTACCTTTGAAAGATCTCTAACATTTACGTGAGCATTTAGGGGGAATGCTTTTTAGGAACAGCTAAAAAGTCTCTGGGAAAAATATTACTGTTCCAATTTTGAATAGGAAACTGGCCGGTGTGCAGAACTACAGTGGTGCCTCTGGTTACAAACTTAATTCGTTCTGGAGGTCTGTTCTTAACCCAAAACCGTTCTTAACCTGAGGTACCACTTTAGCCAATGGGGCCTCCTTCTACTGTGGTGGCGCAGGCACGTGATTTCTGTTCTCATCCTGAGGTAAAGTTCTTAACCCAAGGTGCTACTTCTGGGTTAGTGGAGTCTGTAACCTGAAGTGTTTGTAACCCAAGGTGTTTGTAACCCAAGGTACCACTATACAGTGGTACCTTGGGTTAAGTACTTAATTCGTTCCGGAGGTCCGTACTTAACTTGAAACTGTACTTAATCTGAAGCACCACTTTAGCTAATGAGGCCTCCTGCTGCTGCCGTGCTGCTGGAGCACGATTTCTGTTCTCATCCTGAAGCAAAGTTTTTAATCTGAAGCACTTTGTCTGGGTTAGCGGAGTCTGTAACCTGAAGCATATGTAACCTGAAGCGTATGTAACCCGAGGTACCACTGTACTCAAATGCAGATCTCTTGACAGTGTCTTTGCAGGATAACCAAAAGCTCACACATCTCTCTGGAGGATATATGTGAGCTCCCACAGAAGATCAAAAAGCAGATGTTTGAGTCACCAGAACATCTGCTCTTCCTACTGTGTGAAGTCATCTCTGTCACAGAATAATTCCCATAGTTCTGGGGTCTGTTTTTGTAGTATGAAATTACTTTATTGTTTTGATATTTGCCACTTGAGTACTTTGGTTAATCTGTCACCTCATCACACAAATTAATCAGTCACAATATCAGCTGAATGACCTAACCAATAAGTGAAACCCGGACCCAAAGTTGCATCTGATATTCTCAACCATATTGGAGGATGGCAAAATATTATCCAGGGGGTTTGAAATTCTCCAGCAATTCATCCTGGAAAAGAACATGCCCAGAAAATTGATGCAAAACTTCATTTTTGGCAAATTCCAACTCATTTCTTAAACAGCCGCTTTTCCCCTGCCTTAAGCCACTCTCTTCCTCCAGGAAATTTATCCCAGCCCAGGTCTGACATTAGAAGTGAGCCAGAGTACAGAGAGATAAAAGTGTTGGGGAACTGCTTAGTCACCTTTACACTCCATTTCATGGGGAAAAATATACCCCATCACTCATTTATATGTGAATAGGCCAGACATATGAACAAAATATATATGGATGATTCATTTACATATAAGCCTGTTATTACTGGAATTTATTAATAAATACCTGAATTCACCTCCTAAGGCTGCCTTTTTTTGGACTCGGAGCCACTTTTGCAAATTAGAGAAATTGTTATGGGAACCATACACACATACGCCACAAGCAAGTACACATCACAAACTATGTTATTTGCTACAATAGAATACTTCTTTCAAGCCTAATATCAGCAGGGGGTGGAGTATCAGGGAGGTACCACTTAGGCAGCAGGAGTGGGGGGGGACCTTGTTCCCACAGAAGGGAGTAATGACCACCAACTTGGACGAATTTAAAGGAGGAGACATATTTAGTTATTTTTTATTTATTTATTAAATTTATATACCGCCCTTCATCCAAAGTCCTCGGGCAGTGCAGTTCACAAGATAAAAGCACAAAATATATTTTTTTAAAATAATATTTATTAAGGTTTTGAAAGATTACAAAAAGAAAGAAAAAGAAAAAAAACAGAGAAGTAAAAACAATTTTAAAAAAATCAATCCTTCCATAACTTACAATTCATTTGCTTGTTTTCTTGACCTCCTCACACCTCCCTTTTTTTTTGTTCAATTGGCTATTTCAGCAAATCCTTTCCATCTTTGTTTTTATCCTAATAATTTATCTTAATATAATGTAACTTTACATTCTCACCAATTAACAATCTATTTTTACTTAATCCTTTATAACATTTCTGCTAAAACCACGTAACCTCATTCCAACATCCTTCTAACATTCCTTAATTTGCTAAAAGCACAAAATAGACAGTTTAAACAAAAACAAAACAATACCCCCCCTCACAGACATGTTTAAAAGGCCATAGGATATTAATCAGCCAAAGGACTTGTTAAGAGGAACAAGCTGTGCAACCTAACCTTTCCGTGTTCAGACCCAGAGACCTCCCCCCTAAATAAAGACACATTTGACTCAAATTTTAGTTTTGGTTTTTGGCAGAATTTAGGCCACAACTTTATTGATTGCAGAAAAGTGAGTGGTTGCATAGGCTCTGGTTCGACTAACTCCCTACACCCTTGCAGGTAGCACTGACCCAGAGCTCTATCATAGGTCAGACAAGGGTGAACACCTGAGGCAGGTGAAAAGCCTGGGAACAGACTCTGTTCACTCCCCAGATGCTCCCTTGGACTCAGGCATGGGCACAACCCCCTCTCGGGGGTTGACCAAACTAAGTTGAGTTCCTGGATTCCTTTAACGGAATACCCTTCACATAGGGATGGCGAGACCGTTCTCCCTTCCCTATTACCTGAACCAGTGCCTATCTGCAACCTTACAAGTCGTGACGAATTGCTACACAGCAGGTGAAACCCAAATGGCCACAGCCAATCAGCCAAGTGGGGAAAATTCCTGCCGTGCCCCTGTCCCAACGACAGACAACACGTGACGGCAAAATGCCCTAAAATTAGGGAGAGGTGGGTGGGTGTTCCAATGCATGAGCCAAAAGAGGAAGCTCTGGAACCCATGCATGGGTTTATATAGGTCCCTCAATCCATTTAGACTGCACCCCATTGGCCAGATTAAACCCAGCAATGAGGGACCTACCAATTGGGTATTGTGGCTATCCAATAGACCCACCCACAACCAGGAGGTCAGTCTCCAGGTCTCACCACAACACTTTTAGGGAGGACACGATTTCTAGTATGTGATTGATTCCCACCCGAAAATAATGCCAGTCTGGGAGCAGCACCCTGGGTGATAAATCCACGACTATATACATTTTCCCAGGACCACCATGGACAGTTGGCATTATCAGGCACCTGCAGAAACAGGTGCTAGGAAGCACATGTGGGGACAATGCTGCTCTTCTCGGATCCTGCTTATCAGATTCCTATTTGGGCACTCTGAGAATAGGATGCTGGCCACTGGGTGAGCCTTCTTAAAAGCAATCTAGGAAAATAATACAGTAGCCCAGACATTACTGGCAGTCTTCCTTGTATAAGTGGACAAAACCCTTGATTCAAAAAATCAAGCTTATTCCAAAAATTGAACAGAGATGGAGGTCACCAGTTCTTGCCTCAGATGTTTCAGGCACCCTTAACTGTCCTCAGGTTCTCCCCCTTTCAAAACAGATTTTGTGGTTGCCAATGACAACCTCAGAGCTCCACGTTCCCTTTCCCCCCACATACTTACAAAGGAAAGAAGAAAAGGAGGAAAATACAAATTGGAAGCTTTTTTTTGACAGGTGGCAAGTAATGTTCATCCAAGTATTTCTCTCCGCCTATATTTTGTACATCCCTTGCTTCTTCTTTTTTTTAAAAAAAAGAATCATATAAAGTCTGCCATAATCGCATGTAAATTAGCTGCTGTTTTCGCAATGGCACCTCCCTGCATAGCCTAAAAGCACAATATACAACAAATGAAGCTGCTGCCTCCATCCTTCAATTTGGTAAATGCTTCCAGCGTAAGAAAAATATTTTTAAAATTGCCAATAATTATAAAAATGTTGCTTGCCACAGCATAATTATTTTATAAACCACACAGCATACAACTGTTTCTCGTCACGGAGGCCATCTCCACACTGTACCATATGGCTAATGGCTTCTATTTTGCCTCACACCATACTGTGTGTGCCTTTCTCATCATACTGTATTGGCTACTGAATCAGTTTGCTGTTAATGTCTGTGTTACCCTTTCACTGCATGTTTATTTTATGAGATTGTGGCATCTGTTTTTGGTGTTTACTCTAAAAGCGACAGAGTTCCCTTTCCAGAACCTGGATATTACTGCAATATTAATTTCCCAAGACAGGCTTTTGTTGTTGTTGTTGTTGTTGTTGTTTATGCCTTTTTGCCTGTCTTCGTGTGTGTGTGTATGAGAGAGAGAGAGAGAGACCTGATTGAACCCAGTGCACATTAGAATAAAACTTAGATTATTCAACCCGAATACCCACCTACCAGTTCATTTTTGAAACAATTCATTTAGGTGATGGAGCTTTTTCTCTCAGACACACATTTGGCTCTTCAGCTTCCCAAAGTATTAACATTTAAAGGTTCAGCTCCCCTTTTTCTTGTTTACATTCTCGCCTCTAAAACTGCCGTGTGCTATAATCTTTCAAAACCAATTCCAAATTTCAATACATTAGTAGTGTTATAAAAGACTATGAATGAGGGGCAGGCACAGAACACATTTTCAAAGTTTTTGTGGTACTAGAACAAAACTTGCATTCTTTTTTTAAAATATATATATATATATTCCTACAAAATTAAATTTAAAATGGAACTACATGTCATAGTTACACAATTAGAAGGAGAAGAATCCTCATGGTTTCATGCAGTTTATAAGAACTGAGCATTATAGGGAAAAGAGAAGAGCATAGTTTGTTTCAGATTATGGCTCCAGTTTCCAGCAAAAAGATCATAACTGTGGTGCTTGAGTTACAGAGTCGAGCTTTGTTATCTTTTTGATCCCTCTCCCATTAGCTTCTGTTTTTGAAGACTACATGTAGCTTGACTGGATTGAAACTGAGGTGAGTCACACAGTACCGGGCTCAGATGTGGGGTGGTGGCAAAATTAGGGCCACACTGTTGCACCAGTGGTCTTGCCACCAACCATCCCTTTGGTACTCCCTTTGGTGTATCCATGCAATGTTGACCTCGCCACTTCCCCTGCTCCACCCGCCCCCATCTAAGTAAGCAGGAGTGATGCTGGTGTCGGGAGGATAACTCTGCCCCGCCACATGAACAACTACTGGAGTCAGGAATAGAGGTGCACAGATTCCACTGAGCTTCTCACAACTTATCCATCATAATTTCATCACTGATACGATATCTTCAAAACAGAGTTTAATATACTGAAAATGAAAATGAATAATCTCAAAAGGAAGGCATCATCCCATTTTCACTCAGGCTGTGCACAGAACCTCTTATTTAGGGGTAGGCAACCTAAGGCCCGTGGGCTGGATTGCCTTCTCAATCCGGCCCACAGATGGTCCAGGAATCAGCGTGTTTTTACATGAGTAGAATGCGTGCTTTTATTTAAAATGCATCTCTGGGTTATTTGTGAGGGCTGCCTGGTGTTTTTTACATGAGTAGAATGTGTGCTTTTATTTAAAATGCATCTCTGGGTTATTTGTGGGGCATAGGAATTAGTTCATTTTTTATTCCAAAATATAGTCCGGCCCACCACATGGTCTGAGGGACGGTGGACCAGCCCACAGCTGAAAATGGTTGCTGACCTTCTCTTATTCTCCCTGTGGCTTCAATCTGGGGTGGGGTGGGGTGTGAAAATCAAGCTAACCTACTCTGGGACAACCTGGAAAACAGGCACACCAGCTTGCCCCCCACAATTGAGGGGGCCGGTGCCATGTGATGTGCTGACATCACTCACACATGATGCACACTGTGCTGACATGTCACACGCACTCATGTGTGGCATGAACATGTCGTACGGCATGTACAGTGGTACCTCAGGTTACATACGCTTCAGGTTACATACGCTTCAGGTTACATACGCTTCAGGTTACAGACTCCACTAACCCAGAAATAGTACCTCAGGTTAAGAACTTTGTTTCAGGATGAGAACAGAAATTGTGCTCCGGCGGTGGCAGCTGGAGGCTCCATTAGCTAAAGTGGTGCTTCAGGTTAAGAATAGTTTCAGGTTAAGAACGGACTCCGGAATGAATTAAGTACCGGTACTTAACCCGAGGTACCACTGTACAAGTGTTCACCATGGAATATTGAGGGGGCCTGATGCCCTCCTTGAAATTTTTGAGGGCTCAGCCCCTCACCCTTCCATAGATGGAGCCCCTACTGGGAAACCAGACATCCTTGTGCAATGCTGTTTCACAGGTGACTTTCCTGCAGGACCCCAAATTCAATCTCCAGGTAAGATTGGGAATATCCTCAGTCTGAACCCCTGGACAGCCTTTGCCAATTGGAATTGACAATACTGAACTAGATGGGCCAATTGTGTGAGTCAGTATAAGTATATGTTCCTATGAACTTGGAAGATGCCCCCCTCCCCTTTTTCATCTTGTCCAGGCAAGGAAAGCCCTTTCGGCTGTTCTGCCTATTACGTGGTGACATGGAATAGGGCCTTCTCCATAGTGACACCTCATCTGTGGTTATTTCCTCCCCTTGGAGGAATGACAGCATGCAATACTGTCATCTGGGTTTTGTTGCTAGGAAAAATACAGGTCTTTGGGGAAATTAGATATTGTAAGGCCAACTATATTTGTTGAGACATGTCTGCTATGTTTGTTATGGTTTTGATTTTTAACTATGTTTTTCTCTTGGTTGTATTGAATGTAATTTTTTTAAATGAATTTGTTTTAAACTGCTCTGGGATATGAATTAATGAAGGGTGGCTCAGAACTTCAGTACGTAAGAAGTAAACAAAGAACATCATGGAAAAGTGGCCACACAGCTCTGACTGCCTATCAAAGGCACCTACAAGAAGTCTTCTGTGGATGGTAACATCTGATCTTACATCCATAATTGTAATTCAGTTGGAGAACATGTGTTTCTCTCATTTGCAGCAGTATTTTGCATTTTGCTGATCGATGTTTGTCTAGCTCTACTTCTCATGGGCATTTAAACCTAACATGCCTATAGGAAGATGTAAAGGATGTAAAATCAAAGGATGGATCTGGTATTTATGTACTGTGTCTCAGTTTATTTGCTTTGGAAACAGTGTCATGTCTCAAAACAAGCCATGTAAAGAGTTACATGCAGGACAAAAAACGATCAATGCAAGTGAAGGAAAACTATTGTCTGAGGCCTGTTGGTTTATATACCAAAACCTGGCTGGCACATTGGCAAAACTGCTTGACTTCTATGAACTGTTTTGATACATAAGTTTGCAGCTGAACGGATTCTACCTAGCAAGTTGCCTCAACAAGACACCAAGCAAGATGAAAGGAAATGGTTTAAACCATGACATTCTAAGGCCAGGTCATGTTCACCTCATTTATCACTTAAAGAAAAAGAAGAAGAAAAAGGTGGAGCTATTAAAATAAAGGCAGATGACACTGCTGTCTGGGCTGGAACCATCTGGTAAAAGTATGAGTCCTTTCCTATTAACAGGTCATTGTGAATACCTCTTTGCCAAAGTAGCAGAATATGGTGCTTGGGCAAACAAAAAAAGCTTTTGAAGATCCTTATGGGAATTCAGTTACTCTTTTAACTGTGTAAATGCACATTTTGTTTCTACTATATAGAGCCTGAAATGAGCTATGTCCCAAATACTATCCCCAAACATCTGCAAGACACTGTATGGGTCAGATAATCTGATGACGTGATTTTCCCTTTGAAAGTTTGCCTGCAGATGGCTAGCAAGGTGCTTGTAATGTTTATTACAGCAGTGCTGAGTTATTTGTGTAGCTTTCGGAAGATGACTTTGTGATTTCAGTGCAATCATTACTGCAGAAGCAAATATATATCTAGTAACACTGTGGCTTATGGAGAGGGAATTAAACAATGAAAATATTTCTCTTCTTTATATTGAATTAGAATCATCTAAATAATTCCATCATTTCAATGGAAAAAAGTTTCAGTTTATGAAAGCTTGCTAATCCATTATTTCCACATGGGGCTTGCTCCTAGGAACTGTGGTTTGTTCAAAGTGCTGCGTGTCTTCAAGAGACCCCCATATTCCCCTCACAAATCCAATTTACATAATGTTTTAACAGTCAATCCTTCTTCCCAATGAACTCTTGAAATTGTAGCCCTTTGAGGAGAACAGGAGTATCTCTGCACCCTTAACAAACTACAATTCCCAGGATTCTTTGGGCAAAACCAAGTTGATATTGCTTTAAATGTATAGTGTAGATGGGGTTTTAACTGGATACCACCCTTTGATTGCATTTGGATTAACTTGGGTCTGTAGCAGCTCTATGGTTCTCATAATCACTAGACACGTTCTCTGGAGTTGTAGTCCCAAACATCTGGAGAGCAGCAGGCTGGGGAAGACTGTTAAACACCATTTGCAACCATCTGCTATTATAGTCTTGAACATCTTGCATGCAAACGTAAATCTGAGCCAAGGGTGGGGAATTGGATCCCACCAGCAAGCTGCATTCAGAACTGGTCCATCTTCTGCAGACCATTTTGCCAGGTGAATGGGACTGCCTTCCTGTTAACCATCACACATTAGCCAGGTTGCTTGCTAGGTCATGTGACCAAGCTGAAAGGGATCCTTGTCTTGTCCCACTCCTGCCACACACTTTTGGGGGGACCTATGCTTAGCTGAGTTCGGCTGGTGAAGCCCAGGCTCAGCACTGGCTCAACCAGGAAAGCCCCAATGTCTACTATATCCAACTCTCTCATCCCTGCAGATGTTGAGTTTGGATTGTGCTGTAATTTGGATCCAGTAAATTGAGTTAAATGCAACCCTTAGGGGGAAAGTATCAGTATACATACTTATGGGTAAACATCTATGATTCTGCGATCCTTACAATTCTACTGTTAGTCTATAATTGTCTCGTACAAAAAAGGAACCTACCGAATGAAGAGCTAAAGGCTTGGAATGAAAAAAAAATCATATCTAACACCACTTTTAAATATATAACTGGCAAAAATCCAAAATACACGCTGCAAATGAGCAGAGAAAACGGAGTCCTTCTCATTTTCATAATGATGGCTCACTGTGGCCTTACGGCTAATTCCTCATACAAATTTTTTATCATGAAAATGGATTAATGCACCATCTTTTCCACCTTCTTAAAATATTTGTTACAGGAATTAGGGTCTCTTCTCTGAATGTTAATTTCCGCCTGCTTCTCTAGCATACCTTGGTTTGGTCTTGTCAACCTCCTGCATTTTAACTATTTGTCCAGTTTCTTGGCACTCCTGCTGCTCTGGCACCAGGCTATTGGCTCTGCTATTGGCTTCAATGGGAACAGAATCACACCCTGTATGTTCTGTTCGACTTCTGAGTGTCAAGCCCTTTTGCCTTATGCAGATAATTCATGAGAACTAAAACTTTAGGAATAATAAGATGGTAATTAAACAATGCAGTCCTAAGCTTGGCTAGTCATGCCATCCAGGAAAAGCAATTTGCTTTACTAGGGCTGGTGCAGGAAATGGACCTGCTTTCTGGGCTGGCATAGGCTCCAGCAGATCCTAGGGATGGAGGAAAGTTGGATTTAATCTGCATTTTAATGAGAAACTACCCAAATTGCCCTTATTGAACCAATACGCAAACTGAAACACAGCTATCTTTCAAGATTAGCACTTCTCTGAATTATGTGGTGCAGTCCTCCAACCAAACAATATGTGCAAAAATGCATATATTCGGGGGAAATGTGTAAAAGACCACATGTCTTGGTGAATACAACATACAAAAATGCATTACATGTGGGGAAATGGCTTGCCCAAAAATGTGCTTATTTGGCAAAATTGCAAAGACACATGTTTTTGTTGGGAGACATCCATGCCCAAATGCTGATGAATTTTAATGAGATTTTTTTTTCTTAGATGGAAATTGCTGCGGAAATGTGGAGAACTAAATTTAGGATTTGAAAAATGAGAGACTTAAGAGAACCGAAACTGACAGGGTTTCCCCTGCCTACCCACTCCCTTTCTATCTCTGAAATGCCCTCTTCCGGAGTTTTATGACAGCTACCTACCAGGTACCAACTTGGTCATCATTTCAGTGCATTTCTGAATTCCAGGGCATTTCGGCTGCACCACTGATTGGATGTTTTTACCCTATGGGTTATATTAAACTAACTTTTACTCATTGAAATTAATGAGTACTTAACTTAGGTCTATTAATTTCAATGGGCCAACTCCAGGTACAAGTTAGTTGAATTCAACTGATAAGTTCCACCAGCAGAAGGCAGTGAAAGGTCTTCCACTAGCACAACAGGGTTTTTCACTCCTTCTCCTCCCACTGCATGTTCCCTCATTGGTTCAGGAAGTCAGCAGAAACCCCAGAATAGTGCATGGAGAGAAGAGAGGGGAGATCATTCCATATAGCACATTGAAATGCTTTATTGAAGCACTCACTAGCGCTATGTTGAATTCCTCCCTGTGTTTTTAATGTGCATAATTTTTTAATTATTGCATTTTATTCCTGTTCTTAATCTCTTCGCAAATTCACATTGTGGGAAACAATTCATCAATTCAGTAAACCTAGGATAATATACCACCAACAGGGATAATATACCACAGGATGCTGCCTGTGGTAGATTCTGCCAATGCACACTGTCAGCTAGTGGAACACAGACCACTACAGCAGCAGAACCTACCCCCCAGTGGAGGCCAGTGCAGACTGGAAAACATCTCCACCTCTTCCAAATCCCATCCAGCATAGCGGATAGGTGTTCAGGTTGCTGTACAGATGGAACCAATGGAAAAATAATACAAAAAGATTCTGAATAAACCTTCTTTGGTAGTGGCGCCCGCCCTGTGGAACGCCCTGTGGAATCCACCACATACCTTATACAAATTATATCCACTTCACAAATCATAAATAAAATACATAACTGAGTTAGTCTCAACTGAGCCTTGGACTTCCCTCCACTCCTTTGGTAAGTATCGAATAAATTATATAGTCGCGTACTTTTTAACTCTTTTACATAGGCCTTTCCCGCTGTTAGAGTTATTTCAACCCCGCCAGTGTCACCTGAGATTTAGATTCCATATACGTTAAATATTTCTTCCAATTATCATGAAATTTCTGTTCGTCTTGGTTCCTTAAACTTCCTGATATTCTATCAAGCTCAGCATAATTTATCATTTTAACCTGCCAATCACTTATGTTGGGTATTACTTCTAATTTCCAATTTTGTGCTAGCATAATTCTTGCAGCTGTCGTAGCATATAGAAACAAGATATTGTCTTCTTTTTTAATTTCTTTACCGACCATTCCTAACAAAAATGCTTCTGGCTTTTTGGGAAATGTATATTTCAAGATTTTTTTAAGTTCATTATAAACCAATTCCCAAAAGCCTCTCACTTTGCAACACGACCACCACATATGGTAGAGGTCACCTTCTACCTCTCAACATTTCCAGCATCTTTTATCCTTCAACTTATAAATCTTCGCTAATTTCACTTGTGTGTGATACCACCTATAGATCATTTTCCACAGGTTTTCCTTTAGTGCTGTGCATGCCGTAAATCTCATATTCTTGTTCCATAGTTCCAACCACCTCTCAAAATCGATGTTATATCCAATGTCTATCACCCACTTAGTCATGGCCTCCTTCACCTCCTCATCTTTTGTATACCACTCCAGCAAAATATCATACATCCTTGACAGTGTTTTGTTCTTACCTTCTATAACTTCTACATTAAATTTAGATTTTTTATCTTCAAATCCTACTTTCTTTTTGTCTTCTTTTAGCAGGTCATTTACTTGGTGGTATTGCAACCACCCTGTAAATAATTTTTTGATCTCTTCATATGGTCTAAGTTTAATCCCTTGATCTGTCTTCCAAGTTAGTTCTTCATAAGTGGCATTCTTCCCTTCCATGTTTATTTTTTTATAGTTAACACCTCTATTGGTGAAATCCACCAAGGTGTCTTCCTTTCCAATATATTTTTATTTCTTTCCCATACTTGGAATAGTGGTCCCCTAAAAATATGATTTAGAAAGCCTCTATGAACTTTCACCTTTTCGTACCACAGGTACGAGTGCCAGGACTGTGAATTTTTCAGCTTGTAAAACTTACTCCGTTTCTCGCCTTATTTTTCCCTTCCTTAGCCAGCTGAAACCATCATGTTCGGGTGAAGATCAAAGTCAAAATGTTGACATTTTCTGTTTAAAATAAAAATGCTTGTATAAGTATCTGTTAGGCACAAATTTACTTCATGCCATTTTCAATCAACTCCGTAGGCAAGCTGCACATATAGAAAAAACAAATCACTCCCTATTCATACTTCTACAAATATCTCATGTAGCCTTTGTTTATCCATGGAAAGAAACTGACCATATCTTCCGCAGTTTAACTGCAGGTCATCTGTAGGGCAGTATTAGGAATCCTGTGATCCATATAGGCCTCCCAAGAGGGCAAGAACAAGACCTGTTTGATCCAGCACCTGCTGTGAAGCTACCACTTGGATACTAGCCCCGCTACCCTCGCTACTTTGGTAAATTTCTGCAAAACTGTGAACAGACTAAATATGTAAGAAAGAGAAACAGAAAAGTCAGCTGGCTATAAACAAAGATACTATCGTAAACCACCGAACAGTCACATTGGAACATCTTCATTCTAACCAAGTTCCTGTTTTAACCAGGCAAATGATCCAAATTCAGTGGATATTGGTGGCTGAAGTCTATTTCACTAGTTTTGGGCTTATTAAGTGTCTATGTTGCTGCCCACATGTAAAACAAAAAACCAAAGTGCCTTATAACCCAAGTAAGAAATAGTGTACCATAAAATCACATAAACATGATTTAAAAAAACAAATTGAATAACAGTACAACATCACATCATTGGAGCTGCCCTGATGCCCAAGAAAACAAAAACATAATTGCATTGGCACTGAAATGATAACAAGTTTGACACCAGCTGGTCCTCCATCAAGAGAGCATTCCATATTGCACTTAAATTCTGTGCAATCCATAATCTTTGAGTCCAAGATGTAAGCATACCCATCAGTCTCCAGACACGAGGTTTGTGAATAGGCCCAACTGGGAAAACCAAAGCAACAGACTTACAAAGAACCATGGGTATTACAGCTGTGTCAAAGGATTCATGGGATTCTTTCTCACAAAAAAATAATTAGAAGCCACACATTTAACAACCAGTTCAACTTCAGATGTGGTTCTTCATAATATTTGTATTATTTGTATTTGTAACTGAGGTGTAGGGAGCCTAGGTATTGGAACTCAGCCTTTTCAAAGGTAAGGTCCAACAGTTTGAAAAATGGTTGCCTATGGCTCACTATTGACAGACAGACTTGACCATGCTCCAGGAGGCTGAGATAACCCTCATGAAATCCTGTTAGAAAAAGATAAAATCACAGAAGAAGCGTTTACTTCAAAACATGGAAGGCCTGAGGAGAAATCTCCAAATTGCTTGCACCAACAGAGGCAATCACTGTCACTGCATACATCCCCAAAGAAAACATTTACAGCCCATTACTGACTTCACAGTGCTAGATGTTCTTTCATTAAGTGTTGTCATAGTGGGGCTAGTAATCCTTTAATGTGCTTTCCCAATTAGCTGGAAGACATCCCAGACTTTTGAGCATTTGGTTGACGATGATATTTATGGATAACAATATATATTTGATCCCACCCAAGTCCATCAGTACAGTTACATCCATCAGGTAAGGTGCAGATCAGGATCTACAGCTAGTTTGACTGAAGCATTGAATCCCTAACAGAAGGCTTAAACAATAACAGTGGCCAACTCTGGGCTTTCAGATTGTGTGACACCCAAATTTGGTGCCATTGTCTCATAACTTCCATTCTAAGCCACTGCTGTGACACCCCCGGTGGCACCCTCTTGGCTCAGCACCCAGTGAGGGTGAACCATTCACACTCCCCTAAATCTACCTCTGACAATAATTAGGGTTTTAAACCCATGTTATTTATCTGGACGGCAATTCTACCCACCACCCCAACTCATCTCCATTGTGGAGAGAGAGAGAGAGAACCCCAGGGGTCACATGTCTTTATTGATTCAGGTTTCTCTATACTTATAAGCAAACAATGGCTTATAGCAGCTTTGATTGCTTTGGGGAAGTTAACAGGGTTGCAACCATTCTGCAACATGCACTGAGTATCAGGATCATTATCAAGTTTCTAATTCAGAACAGAAAAAGTTTGCTCCTGAAGATTATTCATTGTAAAGAAATTCCTGATATGAACCGTTTAGCACACTGATTTCTCATGAAAACATGGATAGTAAGCCTTTAAATTTTTGATTTCATCTCTCTCCAAGTCCGTGCATGATCAGTGTCATCATAAGTAGTTAAGGAATCCCCCTTTTGGTATGCTGAATATTTTATTTGTGGTCATTGAAGGTCCCTTTTCATTACCCTTTGAAGGCTCTTCTTTAGTTATTCGCATCCTGCTTCAAGTGATATCCCACTGAGCTAACCACAAGCAAGATTGTGTTTAAAGGCTTCTTGTTCTTTATGGGAATTTTCTTTTTAGAGCTCCAGCACCACACAACTAATCATGTACTTGTGTGGGCCACCATTACAAAATTCATTCTGTTACATGTAGACACAAAAATAATTCTCTTGGTAGATGTGATGAATCACCTGGTTAAACTGATTTTATAAGTGCTAAAGACATAGAAGAGGCAGCCGTTATTTAGTTTCAGCCTTTCTAAGTTGTGTGTTGTAGCCATTGCATTTAGTCGTGCAAGTTTATTTGTTCCAAATTTACGCTGACCTTCAGAGCAGCATTATCTTTGCAACAATACTGCACACTAGCTTGGAAGGCAAGCTTGCAACTTGCCCAAGCTCACCCTGTAAATTTCATAGGAAAGGAAGTATTCAGATTGAGGTTTCCACATCCAAGTCCAATACTCTAGCAACTCTGCTGTGTTGGTTCTGATTCACTTTGTATGGAATGAGAATCTTCTTTAAGAAAAAATTCCAGTGTTCTGTCCTGGGCCTGTTGCTGTTCTACATCTTTATAAATAACTTGGATGAAGGATTTGAAGGAATACTAATCAAATTTGCAGATGACACCAAACTACTGTCAGAAGAAGACAGAATCTGGATTCAAGATGGCCTTAACAGATTGGAGAACTGGGCCCAAACGAACAGAATGAATTTCAGTAGGGACAAATGTAAGGTTCTGTACTTAGGCAGGAGTAACCAGCTGCACAAATATAAGATGGTTTGCCTGTATTACTTGTAAAAAAGATCTAGGAGTCTTAGTAGACCACAAGCTTAACATCAGTGATGAACCAGCAAAAAGAGAGAGAGAGAGAAGAGGGGGAACTAATGCTATTCTAGGCTGCATTGACCAAGGTTTAGTGTCCCAATCAAGGGAAGTCATTGTACTGCTCTATCCTGCTATGGTCAGCCCCCACCTGGTCAGTCCCCACCTGTCCAGTTCTGGGCACCATCACCAGCCTTTATTTCTGCATTAAAGGTAAAGGTAAAGGTACCCCTGCCCGTACGGGCCAGTCTTGCCAGACTCTGGGGTTGTGCGCCCATCTCACTTAAGAGGCCAGGGGCCAGCGCTGTCCGAAGACACTTCCGGGTCACGTGGCCAGCGTGACATCGCTGCTCTGGCGAGCCAGAGCTGCACACGGAAACGCCGTTTACCTTCCCGCTAGAAAGCGGTCCCTATTTATCTACTTGTACCCGAGGGTGCTTTCGAACTGCTAGGTTGGCAGGCGCTGGGACCGAGCAACGGGAGTGCACCCCGCTGCGGGGATTCGAACTGCCGACCTTTCGATCGGCAAGTCCTAGGCGCTGAGGCTTTTACCCACAGCGCCACCCGCGTCCCTTTCTGCATTACTTAATTCTAATATATATATTGCAAAATTTTAATTATTTGACAGTGCAATTCTGACCTATTTTATTCCAAACACTAGAACCCAACTTTTCTATGTCCTAGCAAAGCACTACCCAGTATGACTATATCCAAAATCCAGTTAATACTTGTCCTTCTGAGACATGCATGGTTGTAGGATCTTTTCACTATGATCATGATCAAACAATTGCTTAAGTAGGAACTAAGAGAAAAATTCTTCCACATGAGCTACAGTTGAAATAAGCCACCATCCCTGAACTTCTGAGGAAGGTGGAATTACAAAGAGGGCTCCCTCTACTGATCTTAACACTCAAGGGGGTGTGCATGGAAAGAGGTGACCTTTCAGATATTTGAGGCCTAAGTCATTTAGGGCTTTAAACACACACATAAGAACCCTAGCCAAAAGTTTCTGAGCTGTCTTCAAGGGCAGCCCCATGTAGAACATATTGCTATAATCTTATCTGGAAGTGGTTAAATTGAAATATCTTCGCAGACTTTATAAGAGAGATACCAAAAAATTCTTTCATGCCATTTAGTAGTCCATATCCTACCACTATCACATCTTCAAATTTTATTTTATGTTATGGGCATTTGTGGTCAGGTAACACATAGGAAATTACTCAATAAATCTAATACCTTTCACATTAGTTATTCAAGGCAAGTAGGAAGAATAGACGAACGTATCACTTTGTATTGGATATATCATGTGGGAGACCAACTGTTCTGGAATGGAGTCTAATAATAGCAAGTATTTTAGTTACTTCTAGGGTATCATTATTAAAATGTCAACAATTTTAATCATGGTTGTCTTTAGCAAATACCATAAATATTAAATTACATGATTAATACATCAGAGTTTATTACCTTATGTCAGATGGAGTGGGTGTGTAATAAATCAGTCCTTAGCACTGGAAATAGTTGGAAGTAAATGTCATTCCAAGCCACTGTGGTTGTTCTGCTGAACATATTCTCTAACTACAATGTGATCTTCAGAGTTTCACCATACTGTTGCATTGTGCTCTAATAAAGAGGTGTCTCACCTGCAATTTAGCCATTGTGCTAATAATACAATGAATGGTGGACGGCGACAAATTTCATCCCTGATCATTAAGACTACATATCTGCATGATACTTAGTTTTAAGTGCCGAGTGCAGAAATAACCCAACTGAACACTTCAAGTTTTCTGAAGCATTTCTAGATAGAAAAAGTTAGTTATGAAGTCACTGTAACAATATGGGGTGCTATCCAATACTAGACATACTCAGAATAGAGCCAGTGAAATCAATGGAAATGGGGATGTAACCATTGTTATTTCAACCAGAGCAAACCCATGGAAGTTTACAGGCAAGATTAACTCAGTGAACCTTCTCTGAATGGAACTTCTGTGGATACAACCCTTAGGGATCAATTTTATACACAAGAAATTGGCACAAAGCAAACCTCTATAATTTAAGACAGCACAAAAGACGCCAGATCCAAACTATCTTCAGGAGTTTTCAGTAACAAGTGACTAATAATAATAGAAAAAATAGATGTTCAGTAAGTTAACTACAGTATTAAAGCTTTCCACTAGGTAAACTGTGACCCTTCTAATGTGGTTAGACTCTGACTCCCATCAGCCCCAACCAGCAAGATGATTGGAGTTGTAGTCCAGCAATAAACGGAGATCCATAGATTTCCTAGTCCTGCTGCTCAGAGCTCCAATCTCACATACTTTAGAGGCAGTCTGCCCCTCGAATCACCCCTCCTGCCTTCTTTCTGTGTCAGATCAGTCCCAACTAATCTGTGCAATACAGACTTTACATCTGTTTCCTCAATAATGATCATTAATTCATTTTTTAGTTCATTCATTTACTGTATTTATTTCATAAAATGTATATACCACTTGAATGTAAAATAAAAACAATACCCTCAAAACAGTTAAGCAGCAATATATATTTCTTTACACAATGCATCATTAATTTGTAGAAGCCATTGTCACTAGATTAGAAGATGACCACTGGGCACAATGACTTCAAAAAGCATTAGACAAATTTGTGGTGGATAGAGCTATCAAAGGCTATTAAGTATGGAAGTTAAATAGACCATCGGAGGCAGTGAACCTCTGAATACAAGACACAGAAGAGGATTGTCGCCTTCATGCTTGTGGGCTTCTCAAAGAATATGACTGGACATTGTGAGAAAGAAGATGCTAGACTCGATGGGCATTCGGTCAGATGCAGAACAGCTCTTCTCATATTCACATAATCTTAGGCTGGATCGAGACATGTCAAATAAGTGATTCGGTTAAACGTGTTGCAAACTCATACAGGGAAATCCGGTAAGGAAAGATGGGACTCCACAACTCTATCTGGTGTCACAGTGTTATATTGCATATACAACACAAATGCTTTTCCTCTACCAATCTAGCTGAATCCCTTAGTCTCTGTGAGCTTTGAATCCATATTTATGGCAAATAGGTTGTTCAATTATAAAATACATTACATTCATCCAAACATAGGAAACTTGTAGATGCTCCTTATTTGATTTCCCTGTATGCATTAAAAAATATTCTCTGCTTTCATCTCATACAAAGCTTTGATGGTTTTATGAATCATTATGAAACTAACATGCAGATTAAGAAATACAAAGTCATCCACCAGTCTCAAAGGTTTATCAGGAAAGAAGGGGTGAATTCCAACAAATGAGCTAATATAGTTAAAAGTGCTTTGAACTCTCTAGAGTGCTCTATCCTAATTCCAATGTGAAAACTTTGGCATAGTAGTCGTTGTCTGAATACTCAGCCCACACAGTGACACTTTGGTAAGGAAAGCTACTCCTTATGCAATGTTATACTGAAAATCTCCAGAAGCTGCCTCGCAAACAAACCTCTTATCATTTGTGGCTGTTTCCACAAAGGCCCCATTCACAGCATTCATTTAAAGCACTATGACACCACTTTAAACAGTCGTGGCTTCCCCCAAGAACTCTGGGAACTATTGACAGTTGTTAAAGGTAAAGGTAAAGGGACCCCTGACCATTAGGTCCAGTTGTGACCGACTCCTGGGGTTGCGGCACTCATCTCGCTTTATTGGCAGAGGGAGCCAACATACAGCTTCCAGGCCATGTGGCCAGCATGACTAAGCCGCTTCTGGCAAACCAGAGTAGCGCACGGAAACGCCGTTTACATTCCCATCGGAGCAGTACCTATTTATCTACTTGCACTTTGATGTGCTTTCGAACTGCTAGGTTGGCAGGAGCAGGGACCGAGCAATGGGAGCTCACCCCGTCACGGGGATTCGAACCGCTGACCTTCTGATTGGCAAGTCCTAGGCTGTGTGGTTTAACCCACAGCGCCACCCGCGTCCCGGTTGACAGTTATTAGGAGCCCCCTATTCCCTTCACAGAGGTACAATCCTTAAAGTGGTTCAGAGGGAATTCTTCAGAGGGAACTCTGGGAACTGTAGCTCTGTGAGGGGAACAAAGATCTCCAAACAACTCTCAGTGCCCTTAACAAACTACACCTCCCAGAATTATTTTGGAGAAAACCATGACCTGGCGTGCTCTGGTCCATGGGGTCATGAAGAGTCAGACATGACTAAACAACAACATGACTATTTAATGTTGTATCATAGCACTTTAAATCCACACTGGTCTTTATGACAGCTCCTGTGTGCAATTTGTGTGTGAGAATTAAGCCTTGGTTAAAGTGTCAGGAATTGCAATGCATTTGGTGTGCTCATTTTCTGTAAAAGTTTAAACCAGGGGTTGCCAGCTGGGTGCCCCCTAGATTATCCAATTATCCCTCTCCACTGGTCACTCTGCCTGCAGCCAATGTGAGCTGAAGCCCAGCAGCATTCAGAAGGCACCAGTCTGGTTTCCTGTTCTAAACTGCATTTTCTTGGTACATGCCTTCTTCTGAGGACAGAGTAATTTTCTCAAAGGGTCTCCAGTCCCGTGACATTCACAGTTTTGATGTCACCTGCAGATTGCCTCTCACATATCTTCATTAGGTCCTATCAAACTACTACTACCAACAACAAAGCTACAAAAATAGAAAACCTGAAAACCTTTGACTTGAGAGGCTTTGTGAGGACAACACATTTCTTTAATATTTGTTAGAGGACTTTGCTCTCTGTGGAACTTACTGTGATAACTATAAACCAATCAGCCAATGAAGTTGCAACAAAAATAAACGGCAGCGTATTTTGCAATGTGGTCCTTTATTTGCTCCAGTGGCTACCCCAAGCCAGTGTTATTTGATGCATAGTCAAGCTAAGAATTGGAAAAGAATTGGAGAACTATCTGGCAGCAGGAAAAACAAACAGAGTACAATGGATGTCAGACACAACTAACTCTGCAAAGACACTCCCTCTGAGAAATGGGAGATTAGCCCAGAAGTCTTTGCCACAATTGCAAGGGCATCTGGATTGATTATTTATTTTTTAGCAGGAGAAACATAGGTAATGTATTTCTTGCACTCCTTGAAGTCTTGCAGAACCTCTTATGCCTCCCATTTTGCCTTGGTACTAGTCAGCAGTGCATATTTTCACCTTGTTCAGCGATGGGGGGCAAACCCAGTTTTGGGGGGCCTGAAGCTTGAACTGTCATGCGGAGTCTGAGTAACCACTGTTACCTTATCCAATGGGGTTGTTCTACAACAGATCACCACATCTTTACAACCTTTGTGCTACGGACTCTCAAATGTTGGAATGTTGGGAAAAGGGGGGGGACGGGAGAGAAGGGTGGGGTGGTAAAGTTTATGTTCTTTTACTTCGTGTATGTCTGGGGGGTTTGTGTCAGCATCAGTTGGGTAGGTTCTCTTTCTATGCACTTGCTATATTCCCTTAGTGGTGAGAGAGGTTGGAGTAGTCTAGGGCAGGGATCAGCAAACTAAGACCCGGGGGCCAGATGCAGCCCACTGGGCTTGTTAATCTGGCCCACTAACATTGCGGACCCTGCTGCCTGCTCAGTCAGTCCCTGCCCTAAACCGGCGTGGTGCAGAGGCCTCACCACGTGGGGACTGACTTCCATGACACTGGTGTGGCTTCGGATTGGCTGCAGGAAGCTCCTGCAGCCAATCTGAAGCCGTGGACACCTCTGCGCAGGAAACAATGCTGGCGTGGCTTTGGAATGGCCGCAGGAAGCTCCTGCAGCCAATCCGAAGCCGCGGATGCTTCTGGGCAACACCCCTTCCTTCCCGCTGAGGTAGCCGCATATGGCCAAGAGCTGAGCGGGAGGAAGTGGCGGTGGCGGGGAGGCTGCCTCTGCCGCCCAGAGCAGCGGCATGGGCTCTGCGCCCCACAGACCCCTGGCTGAGGCAGACGATGACAACAACGCAGATGCGGCGTGAGCGCCAGGGGGATCCTTTCGGGAGAGGGTGGGTCCGGCCCCCCACAAGGTCTGAGGCACAGTGGACAAGCCCCCTCCTGAAAACGTTTGCTGACCCCTGGTCTAGGGTGTGGTTGATCATCTTTCGTTGGCTGCAGTGGGATCTGTTTGTGCATGGGGGGGCTGTTGAGATAAGTTAGCCATATTGTATGCTGTCGGTGGGTTACAAAATAATCAATTTGACTCAGATCAGTGTGACTGAAATTGGGTCTACTAGACCCCAAAATTTTAAGCAATGTGGACTAAAGTCACTTCTGGGGACCCTCTGAGATTAAGGGCCCTACTTCATGGCTTGATCTGGGAACAGGATGCAGGCTTGACAGTTGTCCCTTCATTTCCTGCAGGCAGGGGTTTGGGCACCCTAGTGGCTGCAGTTTATTTCAGGTCCAGGTTTTGCTCCCACATCAACAGCGTTTCCCTCTTCAGGGGTTTTAAGGGGTTTTCATCTTAATAAAGTAGCCATAGTTCAACCCAGCCTCTCTGTCTGTCTCTTTATTCAGCCACGAAGCTGCAAAGTTCTCTCTTTGTCTCGCTCAAACTGGGAATTGGGTGATTTTCCCAGAAGCTTCTGCACTATCACTGAGGCCTCAGGGATGATTGCCCATCTCCTCGTTTGAGAGATGCCTGCAGGGATGCTTGCCACAGAGAACACTGCAATGACAGCGCACTTGTGTTTCCTGCTGGGAGGTGTGTTTGGAAAAAGCAGAGCAGCACCTCTTTGGTGGGCTTTTGAGCTCTGTCAGCCCCGGAGTGGCTAAAAGCAGAGCTCAGAAGTTGCTGCTGTGCTCTCCTCCCCATGAGAAATGGCTCAGAACCTTTGTGTTAACACTGGGATGGTGATACTGAGAAGAATGCCTGAAAGGTATGAAGCAGCAGCTCTTTATTATCTGCTTTCTCCATCAGAACACTGTTCCAAACCCCCCTGGAGGAGGGCGTGAGATAGAGTGTAATTTGGAGACTGGTTTTTAGGCCAAGGGGGCAGGAAGACAGTATAAGGGTGCTATGAAGAGCAGCAGAGAAGAGAGAATAGAAGAATTGTGGTGATGCAGAGATAGTTGTGTAAGGAAGCTGCAATTGTAGGGTGCTGCTTAAAGCCGCAGTGAGGCCTATGGATACCAATATGTGGGGTCTCAAAGACCCACATTAACCTGCTTCCAGCCGGGATCCCAGGCTTCTCTCCCCATCATACAAACCTTACTCTCTCCAGTCTTAGCTTATAGCCTAGCAGTTTCTAAGAGGTCTACCACAGAGGTTATGAGAACAAGCCTCATCTGATCTCACCCATAATTAGAACACCACAATAAACTTCACTGAATAACACATGATTTTGGTGGTGGTTGTCTTCATTTTTCTGCAGGTAATTGGATAAATGGTGAACAACGTGTTCATCATTTTTACTAATGAAGTAGATTGCAAAATATTTTTCACTAGCAATTTTAATCATCATGATATAGTTTTATTTTTTGGACGGGGGATCAGATTAAGCAATTTCATGCAAATGTAACTGGTTTTTTCCTACCTGCAGTCATATAAATAGTATTTAGTCCTGAAATGTTAACAAGCACATTTGTGCCCTAAATTATTTAACCAAGTATAATGGCTCCAGATTGCATTTTTTGCTAGGCTTCTCTCAGAACCCTTACCATTTATCATACATGCGCTGTCTGTCTTTTTTCTACTCAGAAGCACAGCATGAAAAAACTTCATTTCACATTGAAACATCACTATGTGAAACAGTGTGATGAAATGAGTCACAGAAGGAGAGTTTGTGTTATACTCCGGTAAACAGTTGGTCTACGGGAATGATAGTATTTTATGCTGTGACTGATATATCAATTGTGAGTCCTAAGATATGAATGATCTGAAAGCAGGAGTTTCACTTAGGTCGGGACTGTATGCATGAGGAAGATTACAGGTAACGGAGCAAAACCTGCTGAGAAGGTATAGCACAGGTTGGATCCAGGAGTTAATATGGTACTGCAATGGATCTTTGGAAAAAAATTATATCTGATAATATTGGTGCTGATAAGGAATCCCTTAGGGCACTGCTAGCAAATTCATATGCATGTCAATATAAAGCATGATTGAGCTTTTCTATTAACATTCTCTCTCTAAATAAAAGCTAGTTTCCAACACTTCATAAAATTCTATCATGGGGCTGTACAGCTAATGGTGGGTTTGATGGAAGACAGATTTAGAGATGCCTTCTTTAATTTCCATGGTTTCCCATGGGAGAAAAGTCAAGTCTTATTCTTGTTGTACCCAATATCATGTATTCTCTAAATTAATGGGTGGGGGAAGATGTTATTACTAGATGTTATTTTTCTAATGTATAGGGAAGAAATAATAAATTGATTTTAAAAAGTCACCTAAGAGATGAACACAAAACAATATAAAGCAATACTCAATAAGATGCAGATAAAATCAACAAATATTAAAAACAATAGTTTAGTTATACACAAGCAAGGTTGTGTGTCCGGATAGGCTTTCTGAAATAAAAACATTTTTAGCAGGCATCTAAAATGGTATATGGAGCTTGCCTGCCTAATATTAATAAAGTTATAAAGCATAGGTGCTGCCGCACTGGAAAATCGACTCCTATTAGATGCAGAACAAACATTATATTGGCATCTGTAAAAGTACAAGTTCTGCAGGTTGAAGCAATTGAGTAGACATGGATGAGGCAAGTCCCAAACTCTTCTAGGCTTTGTGTACTCAGAGTACAACCTTAAACTCAGCTCAGGACCAAAACAAATTAAAGTAATATTTTAATCAACATCAGGACAAATGTATATCCATTGGCCATTTATTATATCATAGTTTTGAGCTCTATTGTCAAGCTAAAACTTTGTTTTTGGTGTTTTCGGTTTTAACTTTAACCAAGGGGTAATAAATACTAAAGAACACTGCAAAAATTCACAATATTACTATAACAGAGCACACCAACCTTTTGACAAAGGCAGAACCAGCACTGTTCTTTGCACTTTCTAATAGGCTTACATTTTTCATAACTGAAGTATATTTTACTGTTATGTAAAAAGGCCATACAACACAATCCTCACGGGACGAAGTATGGAAAGCTGAGAGACAGTGCAATTGCCCAAAGCAATGCAGCATGCTTCATAACCAAGAAAGGGTTTAAAACCAAGTGTCCCTCAGAGCAAGTCAAACTTTCTGGTTATGACAGAGTCAATGTTCTTAGTTGAGCAAAGTGTAACAGTGTTGGAGATTCAGTTAAATTATCTGAATCATATCAGATTGTTGAATTAGTTTCTTATCTGATACCAATTCTCCCAGATCTCGTAAGAGCAAGCTGGAATGTGATAAATGGCAACAAGTTCACATACAGAGTAATAGTTTTCAATTCAAGGTGAAAACCTGCCACCACCCTACTGCCTGAGCACCTACACCAGAAGTTGGTCGACTCCATATTGAATCAGCATTTGTTGGCTGGAGTGAGGGACTCGTAAGCATTTGCAGGATTCATACACTCAACTCAGGACTAAAATTCACTAAAGAGGTTTATCCTGAGGTGAAATTCTCATGACACAATTTTGCAGTAGTGGGCAATGTGGTAGGATCACCAGATCTGTTGGTGCTTACAGGGATCTCTTCTGCTTACAGGGAAAGAGATGGAGAGGAGCAAGGAAGTTGTCATAATACAAACTCATTGGCAGAGCCACTCTAGCACGCCTGCCAATGTGCTTGCACCACACTGACCTCTCTGCTACCTTGCCTCTCCCCATCTCCTTTCCAGTAAGGAACAGTTAGCAGGAGGCCAGGTAAGTGTCACCACCCCATCACACCATTTGCTACTGCTATGTGTATTGATGGACTCATTTGCTATGAAGTCTCCTTTGTCAAAAATGAAAACATAACACACACACAATGCATTTTTCAGTGGGTTCTCATCAGAGAATATCTTCCATGGGAACCATTATGGAAACAATACAATTTGTTTTTATTTTTACATACTGCTCAGGCCCTAGTGCTCCCAAAGCTGTGAACAACATATTAATGCAACACAAGATGCAATAAGAAAAAACCATAAATCAGTCAGCAAAACAATGTAAGACAGCAGAGTTCACCTACACAGTGAACTAGCTGAAATATGATTCTGATTGACTAGCCTAGGTCTTTCTTACTCAACCCAGTCACCATTAGGGGGATGAAACAGGAAAAATATTGTATGAATTAGGTGCATACCAGCAACTGCTTTCAAGACAGAAGTTAAAATGTGCTCTAATCCAGCAATTGCTTGTAGATTCATGGGTCTGAGACACTCATATGCAGAGACCTGCTTCCTCCATTGAATCTTCCACTAAGAAAGTTGACAGGAGCTCTGGAACAGGCCAATGCCTTATATTGCTACTTAATAAGTATTTAAATTGATCTAGATAGCAAGGTATGCTTTGCTGACATTCGCCGTGTGAAAGAGCTCAACAGTGTTCCTAACATAATGAACTGTACACAAGCCAAACCAGGAAGAAATGCTATTTATTTGAAAATAATGAATCAGATGGACATTTCTCATGTTTCCCAGCCACCCCAATTCTGCAACTGCACAATATTCCCTAAGTCCACACAGTGAGAAGCGTTTCTTGCCGAGCCTCAACTGTGAAGCATTTAAGAACAAAATAATGTTGAATAAAATGGGCATTTTCTGAGCCACCTGCTGCCAGCTGTGACCACCTTGCTAAAAGCTCACACCAGAAATAAGATCCTGATTTTATGAGAAGTCATTCTGCAAAGTTTCAGTGTTCTACTCCATTGTGATTGCAAGGGAAGGGGGCAGGGTGACATGTGGTGTGTGTGGGTGTGGGTGTGTAATATAGTTATATTCACATTATCCTGCTTTTGATTAAAACCATCTTGGATCCTTTTAATCATCCTGCCAGTGATACAAAATGATTTTAAGGATTTAAGGAAATGAGACAAATTGAGCCAAAAGCTTCAATCAGCTTATGCCAGGAATACATTTGACTTAAATGGAAAATGTTTGAAAACCCATTTTTCTTCTGATTATTTTAACCCATAATTGCAGCCTTGCAAAATATGCTTTTTTCAGTAGTCTAGCTGCTGACAGTAGAATATACATGTGTGTTTTAAACCTATTTTAATTTAATAATTTGGGCATGACAAGGAGTTATTCCTGCTTCCTGTCACATGGAGCTGATCAGAAATGTGCAAGTGGAAGTTTTTTATAAAAAAAACCTGTACTTTTTTTTTACAAGCAAAATGATAGGCACTTTATCAAGGAAATGTGAATGAATGCTACCTTGTGTCAGCAAACTCTTAGATTTCTACAGTGTAATCTATGTGACACTTCCTTCCTCCTCCACCACAGAACTGGAGCAAACTTACCTGTATAGGTTAAGACTGAAATAATCTATCATTTATTTTGGCACAATAAATTGACATACAAGGTCTGCTCACACATCAACCTTCACTAATGAATGACTTCACCCACTGCCAAGTGATGATTTGGGTGTGCAAATGAGCCTTTCAGGTTAAGCACAACAGTGAAGGAAAACAGTCACATCACCTCAAACAGAAAACCTTTCAGCATATTTGGTAGGCTGAACTTAGAACCAAATATACACTTTCCCATTCGGCTCAATGGTACTTATGCCAAAGTTTTTCTCTAAAGCCTATTCAAAGCATCCCAGCCAGTTGCAATCGCCTCCATCTTGTGGCAGTGAATTCTATTATTCATTGTGAAGAAGGGCTTTCTCTTGTCTGTGCTGAACTCACTGCCACTCAGTTCCTTAGAGTGATCTCGATCAATTGCAACTGAAGTATGTGTGTGGAGACAGGGGGTGCAGAGATATTTCATCCACTTTCTTCAATCCATGCATAATTTTATAAACCACAATTTTGTCTCCTCTTCCCCACCTCCCATCATTTTCTATATTAAGTAGCCCAAACCACATTGGACTATCCTTGTAAGGAAGATGATCCCCATGCTACCTAAGGTTACTAGCAGGCAACCGATGGAAGGGTGCAGAGATGTCTACAAGCTGTGAAGTCATCGTGTGCTGAGTAACCAAGCAGTAAAATAATACTGGTGTCCACATATCTGTCTAATGGCAGGCTCCTGAACTCTACCACTAGGTCATGGCTCCTCCTCAATTGTGAAGCACCACTGCGAAACACCACTTGATCACTGTTTGATATATCACATGCTATCAAAGCTGTAGGCAGCTGGCAGAGAACCAGGAACCAGAGCCTAAAGCAGGGAGTCAGAGGCAGGGGATGCGTAGTGGCATACCTGAGTAAGAAAGACCTTGATGCTCAGGCAACGTCCAGGAAGCATTTATAGCTCTTTCTGCCCAACATGGTCCAATGGCAAGTATGAGTGGTCAAGGCCAGTCCAGAACTTCGGAATAATCCATTATCATGGTGTTCC